>NC_022018.1:8608961-8631819 GCF_000317375.1 Microtus ochrogaster
GAGAGAGAGAGAGAGAGAGAGAGAGAGAGAGAGAGAGAGAGAGACCTTAGGAGCATTTACAGAGGAGGCTCAGCTTTCAGGGTTATTCTTAGGGCCTAGCAGTTATAGGAGCAGAAAGAAGCTACCGGGAAAGGTGGAGGCAGAGTCCAAGACCTGACACCTAAAGCGAACAGAGGAGGCAGGAAACTGGATGGGCTTCCCGGAGGAGGGAGGGCAGGAAGAGCCCAGAGGAACACAGGTCGGTTACATTACATGACATTAGCTGGAGATCAGAAGAAACTAGACTTCCTTGTGTCGTAGGAACATCCAGAAAGTTCTCCAGGGTACTCAGTCCTTCAGTGGATGCCCCTCTCCTCTGGTATTTGGCATTCGTGGGGCAAACACACAGAGAAGTCCCAGGCAGACAACAGAGCGTGCTGGGAACATTGGCGGGTTTTTGCTGCCACCTCGCGGCAGTGGCGTGCAGCATCTGAGCTGGTTGCTGGGGTGAAGGGATGCAGGGCTTCCTCTGCAGTTGGTGTCTTTCCTCATAGAGTTTGGAAGTGTTTCTCCTCACTTAGCTTTCTGCAAACTGTCTCAGTTTCTTACAGATTTTTTTAAACAGGGTTGAAATAAGTCTGATACACTAGAATCTTCCTTATAAATACCTTCTGTCCAGGCCTGTATAACGTGGGTTCCCCTTCGTAGGACTTACTTGAACCTGCAAACCTTAGATTTAGGCTTCCTTCTCTCCAACTATTAACTTCTGCCTACATCTCCATGACTCCATCTAGATGCAGCACGTGGCTTCCTCAGTGAGTGACAGGTGGCTGAGTGCTGGCCTCAGTGGTACACACTAGGGGACAGCTAATGGTAACCCAAACCCTAGCCCTGTGGTCATAGTTTAATGGAAGCAGAGAAAAAGCAACACATGAGTTATCATTTCAACCATGGTGCTGGACTGGGAATAAAGAGGGAGCCCAAAGGAGGACATTGGAAGTGGACCATAATGGGGATTTATGAATTTTCCAGGCTAGTGAGGAGGGAAAAGACAACACCGGGGTTGGAAACAGCATGTTTGAACACTTGAAAGTAAAGGGCATTGTGTACTGTGTGGGCGTGGAACCATTGTTTCTAAGGATACCCCATGATCTGATGGGGAAGCCAGTACCCAACTCTGATAATAGAGTCACCTTTTGGCTGATGTTACAGACAAAGGAACCTTTGGAATCTTTCTGGTCCCCGTGTACATAAAAAAGGAAACTGGAGAACCCAATGGTGAAGTTTCTGTCCTTGGGTACACAGTAAGGTTAAGGTAACTCTACAGAATATGAAACAATGCTCAAGGAAGGCTGGCCTCCAAAGCCAGGTGGTCTGCTAGGGAAGAATTGTGAAGGACAAGACTAGCTTCTTTTTCTGTCCTCCTCCTCCCTTCCTTCCTTCTCTTCTTCCTCTTCCTTCTCCTCCTTCCTCCTCCTTTCTCCTCCACTTTGGCTAGCTGGGCGTTCTCTTATGCCACACACAAACATATTTGCAATCTCTTCTATACACACCTGAAATTCAAAGGACTTTTGTGTTTATTGTGTGTCTGGTATGGTTGCTGCCAAAATGACTTGGCAAGCAGAGCTTGACCTAGACTGTACGAAGCTATTTAGAGTTGATTTATCCACTTGGCATGGCTATTAGATGTTCCCCTGCAGAAGGATCGGTGCACTGATTACAGGTACCACTCAGGACCACCAATGTAGTATTAGGCAACACTCAATACACGCACCATTCCCTCTCCCGCCTCCTCTCCTCTATGCCCCCTCTTGAGAGCAAACCCAGGGTCTCACACATGCTAAGCACTCTAACACCAAGCTCTATCTCAACCCCGCTGGTACCTTTCTAACACCCCCGAATTTCTGGATTTGCAGAGCTTTGAGCAAAGGGATTGTGTTCTATTGAACTGAGCTTATGTTGTCTGTGGACAGAGAGAGGATGGGTGGGACGGGGAATTGGAAGATCTAGAATTTGAATCATGATGCTAAACCATGAAAGGCAAAGTTCACAGGAAAGGGATATCGGTTGGCTGTGGGACTGGCTCACAAAGCCTGTGAGCATGCTGGTGGCATTGTGGAAGACTTCAGGAGTTGAGGGTTTAATTTCTGTACAAGCTAGAGGAAGCAGATATAAATCCTGGCTGCCATCAATAAATCGGTATTTCTGGGTGTTTCTGCTACCCACTTGTTGGAGGATTGTCCAGGCCCACTCCTGTCCCTAAGAACCCTTTCTTCTAGCTAAAATATTCAATCTCAGGGCCACTTTTGTTTGTTTGTTTGTTTGTTTGTTTTATTTTGAGACAAAGTCTCACCTTGTCTGATGAATCTTGAACTCTCTATATAGTTCAGGCTAGTCTTGAATCCACAGAGAATTCCACCTGCCTCTGCCTCCCAAGTGCTGAGATTAAAGGTGTGTGCCACCACACCTTGAACTCACAGAGATCTGCCTGCCTCTGCCTCCCAAGTGCTGAGATTAAAGGTGTGTGCCACCATGGCTGGACCCCAGAATCACTTTCTACTGGATATTTCATGGTGAGTCGAGGTGCCCAAGTGTTGTCACCACCAATGAAATGACATCTCAGGTAAAGTTCCAGGTCCCAGATTGTCTCCAGGGAAGGCAGTAAATCTTCCCAGAGAATAATGGTTCCTTCTCTCAACTCTAAGGCCAGAATGCCTGTGGCCAGATGTGCCTACCCCCAGTTTCACTACTAAACCTCTCCAGATAAAGTGCCAGGCCCTCTGAGTGTGGTCTGGCCACCGGGTCTCCAAACAGTCCTCAGACCCTGTGAGTATGGACTCTATTCTGCCTGCCTGTCTGTACCTGGGACCTCCAGTCTCCCAAGGCAAAGAAGCTACATCATCTGCTGGTGGCCAACTTGGATGTCCCAGGCCAGGGTAGCTAAGAGGCTGGGAGCAAAGGCCAAAAGGAGTCTGGCATGCTTCATTATTTGGCCACAGACTTTAGGTCTGAAGGTAACTCTGCCACAGCCAAGGCCTTTGGGAGCCATCTTGGGTGAGCTTTGACTATTGGACAACTATCTCCTCAACAAAAGAAATAGAAATTTCCCTTTTCTACTCAAGTGAGCTCTAGAACACTTCCCCCAGTAGACAAGGGTTGGGAGGATGAAAGTGGAAGGAAAAAGTATTCAAGGCTTGTTTTTCCTTTTGCTTCTTAGGTTTTGGCGTTGTGGCAAAGCACTCACAACAAAACTCAACATTTTAGTCATTGAGACCCTATTGTTTATCACTTCTTTTTTTTTTAAAAAAAAAAAGGATTTATTTATCTTTATGTGTAAGGGAGTTTTCTTGCAAGGATATTTGAGTTCCATGTCCATGCAGTGGCTATGGAGCCCAGAGTAGGATGCTGGATCCTTTGGAACTGAACTGACAGACTTTTTAGTTGTTACATGAGTGTTGAAAACGAAACCCTGATCTTCCAAAAGAGCAGCAAGTGCTCTGATTGGCTGAGCCATCTTTCTAGCCCCTAATCTTCATTAAAAGGGTTTTTCCCTCCTTCTCAGAGTTGGCTGGAGGTGAGGAGAACACATGGACCACACACATTGTAGGGCCATTGGCAGTTGGGATTTCTTCTAGCTTTCCATACATACCCCATTATTCCCAACACAGATTCATACAGAATAGCTCTCCCCAGGTGGAAAAGAAGAGATAGAGGTGTCAAAGCGAGCTGAGGACTATTGAAGCCAGGAGGAAAGTTGGCGACAGAGACTTACCTGGAGGTAAGGAAGATTTCTGGGGAAGCCTCTCTGCGGACATCCCAGCTGACTAGGTTGATGGATGCCCTTTTCTGCAGAGCCCAGGAAAGAATGCAATCTTAATCATCAAAGGAAAACGAGGGGGGATTGTGCAAAAAGCTTCAAATTTGACAAAACAACATGGGTTCCTTTCAAGAAAGTCAGATCTCAAACTAAATTCCTACCACAGCATCTCACCTGGAGCTGGGTCTCATTGGTCATGGCTGTCCTTTCCTAGGCTGGGTCTTCTTCCTTGTTGACAAAAACCCTTCCTCTAGATCCAGGGAAGAACTTGACTCAATCCATGCTCAGCATGTGTCAGGGGGCCATAGCCAAGGGGTCCTTCACCTCTCTGGATGCCTTGGAGGAGAGTCCTCTAACAAAGCCTTGGGTAAGTGTGTAAGATTTGAAACTTTTACATGAGAGACTCAGTCCCCAAAGGAAGAGGACACTGGACACATATGACACTTCCTGGGTGTCAGGTGGGATTTCAGGGTATTCTACCCATCTTCATCCCCACGTGCTGCCCTGGGAAGACAGTGTTTCCTGGGCATCCAGTGAGATTTAAGGGTATTCTACCCATCTTCTTCCCCACGTGCTGCCCTGGGAAGACAGTGTTTCCTGGGCATCCGGTGAGATTTCAGGGTATTCTACCCATCTTCTTCCCCACGCGCTGCCCTGGGAAGACAGCACTTTTGTCCCATTTCTCAGCCTAGGAAAGTGAGGACCTGGACAGTTGCAGGATGCTTGACATCCATTTCTGTTGTCTTTACTGCAGAGTAGGGAAAGGGCTCCAAGGCAGACCTTCTTCTTTACCTTCTTTTAGGAAGGTAGTGAGCTGGACTCTGCTTGCATGTGTATGTGGGAGGTGTCACATCTCTTATAAATGAGTCGCTCGAGACCCTGAGGTCTGGGGGTGATGCAGGAAGGCCTGGTTGGAGGAGAACCCTGTGGATCTCCTTATGAGGATCTATCTCAGACTAAAATGATGAAGCCACATCCCCTGGTCCTCCCAGCAAGGCTTGCTCCTTCCCATCAGTACCCACCTCCAGCTGCTCAGTCCTTCTTTATGGCCAGAATCCTCCCTTATTCTTCTGTGAGAACTTTAGCTGTATTGCCGTTGCTGTTTATTTAATGTATTTTAATGCTTGAAACTTGTGTGCACTGCCCTGGGAAATCTGGGCCCCTGAGTCACTTTGAAAGTACTGAGAGACAGGGTGGGGATAACAGACACTGGGGAGGGCGGTGAGGAACTCTCTGAGTCATTCTGGCTATCCAGAGCACAGAGAGCAGGAAACCCAACCTGGGCACAAAGGAGCCAGGATCTCCAAATGACAGAAGTGAGGTTTCAGTTGTCAACCATACAGAGTTACATCACAGGGCGGAAGGTACCAAACTAACATGGTCTCCTCATCCAGAGATCCTGGCTCCCACAGAGGCTGGAACCACTTTCTTTTTGGCCTGATAGTGATATGGATGCTTACTTCTGCTGAGTTGGAGGTGGGGCTGCACTGATGCACTTCTCTACTGCTCCTGGCACTATTACAAATCCAGGTACATATTATTGGATTAACGAATGAGTAAAGCAGTAAGTATCTACCCGCAGCCGTGGGTGAGGAGGCCAGGCATCCCTAACCTGCTACAGCATATACCTAGAGAAGTGAGCATGCAACCCTGAAGGAACAGGCAGAACTAGAGGCGTGAGGCCACTCCATGAGAGGAAGTGAGGGTTGCCTGAATGCTTGGGACCATCCAGAACTGACAGGACCCTCTGGCATCAGACATGAGGAATACAGTGACGTTCCCAGGAGTAAGCGCTACCAAGGCATGGCCAGGGGAGTAAAGGCCTTATATTCATGAACTTCCCATCACCATAAAAAAACACAGTCAGTTTGTGCTGGGGTTAAAGCCATGCTCCACCAACACAACACATTTTCTTCAAGACAGGGTCTCACTATCCAAAGTTGGCCTGGAACTCACTATCTTACACCAGGCTGTCTTTGAACTCACAGAGATCGCCTACCTCTGTGTCCTGAGCGTTAGGGGGAAAAAAAAAAGAGTCAGTTTGTGCAGGGGAAAAAACAATGTATTTGGATCACAGACCTAAAGGTCTGATGGATGACCTTGCTGATCCTAGGCCGGCTGGGAATCCACCCACGATGGCTGGATCTTATGGTATAGCAAAGTCACCCACGTCATAGCCAAGGAATTGAAACAAAGGAAAAAAGGGAATGGCATCTCACATTCCCCTTCCAGGGCACACCCTCAGTGACCTGGACACCAGGTTTCTACTGCTTCTCTTAGGTCTCCACTGCCTTCTAGGAAGGCCTCTCTGGCGACCACGCCTTTACCGCTTGACCCTTTGGGGAACACAGGATAAAAACTGTATGGCCCAGCTACAGAAGGTGGCAGAAGTGCCTGGAGCCCACGCTGGATCTTTCCTCCTTGGGGTCCATTTGAACACTGGTATGGAAGTTCTCATACCAGCGTCATCCTTCATATTTAGACAGACTTTAGCATAACCCTTGTGGGTCTCCATGGTTACTAAAGTTAAAATATAGCCACTTAGGCTGGATGGGTGGCCCAGGGATTAAGAGTATTTGCTGCTCTTGCAGAGGACCCTGGTTGGGTTCCCAGCACCCACATGGCAGCTCACAATTCCCAGGGGCCCCAAAGTCCTGATCTCCAATGGGCTCGGCATACTTGTGGTACCCAAACATACATGCAAACCAAAAACACTCATGCAAAATAAAAATAAATACATCTGAAAAACAGCCCAGTCATTTAAAACACATACAAATACTTGAATACATGACTAGAATTAGATGTGGTAGAGAATTTGCTTACAGGTGGGAGGCCTTGGGTTCAATCCAAGAACCCCCAAAAGTAAAATATCTTAAAGAGCTAATCATTTGAACACCAGTCTTCAGACCCATGTATGTGTCTTTTCTAAGAGTGGTAAAACATACGCCATCAAATTGACATTCCTACTTTCTCACGTAGACACGAGGGCTGAGCTTGTTTTCAGGGTAATTCCTGATTAATGATTGTGCCCTAGAGTGGCAAGTGATGTGTTTCATGAAGAGCAAAGGAAAGAAGGACCCACCATGCCTCAGTATGCATTATGACAAAAGCACTCTTGGTTCGTCCCCTTCAGTAGATGGAACTCCATTTCCAGAAAATTAACAGAACTGGCACTAATAATTTATTTAATTTTTATTCTTATTGTTTTATTTACTTATTTATTTTGAGACCATGACTGGTCTTGAGCTCACAGAGATCCACCTGCTTCTGCCTCCAGAGTACTGGGATTAAAGGTGTTATCATCATATCCTGTTAGTTTCTTTATTTAAAAAAAATTTTTGTTTGTGTGCTTGTGCACATGTGTGTGACATGTCTCAGAAGTCAGAGGACAGTTCTCAGGGGAGTCTGTTCACTCCTTCTACCATGTGGATCCCAGGGACTGAACTCAGGTCATCAGGCTTGGTGACAGTGCCTTTACCTAAAGTGCCACTGGCCAGCACACAAAGTAAACATTTATTTGTAAGTCTTTCTGTCTCTTTATAATGTTCCCACCACTTGGCCACAATGATCACTCCCATAGACTCTTTTCCTTTTTTGAGACAAAGTGTAGTTTAGGTTGGCCTGTAATTTAATTATGGGAGCCAAGGCTGGTGTTGAACTCTCAGCCATCTTCCTGCCTCAGCCTCCGGGGTCTGGATTATAGGTGTGAATTGCCACACTCAACCCTAGTAAACTGTCAGCTTGATAGCAGGAGAGTGTATGTGCCTTTGGTTCGTTTGCGCTCATACCACATGTGTAAATACCCAGTGAGAAGCAGACCCACAGGGCAGGCGATTTAGAACAGGAGGCATGGGGTTGGCTCCAGTTCTGCATAAGAACTCTGCCGTTTTCAGGGCTCAAAGTCTGTTTCCTTTGTCTGTAAAACGAATGTGGTAGAACTTACCTTCCCACAGTGGATGGAGTCCTCCTGAGAAAAATGCGGGCTTCCAGGACATACATCGCAACTGCAGGCAAAGGGGCTCAGGTGTGGTGGGGACAGCTCTGAAATGGGGTGATGTTGGCTGGACTGGAGGAGAAGCCCGGGAATGGGAAGCTAGGAAGGCATGGCTCTATCTTGCAGCTCCTCCTGCCTAACAGTGTAGTAGACTTTGGGACCACTAGACACCTGTTTCCAGGGCCAGTTCTGTCCTTCCCTCCATCCCCTCCAGGCACTAGGCCAAACCCTCGAGACTTGTTTCTCCACTCTGACTGACTCTGGAGAACCAGACTGACTAACAGCGGACACAGTCTGGGTCTCACATTGAAATGGCCTCTCATCACTTTTCCCTCCAGTCAATCAACATCCTGGTTGTTTGGCTACACGTTTTAACGCCAAGGGACTAGGCGAAGGTGGGTGTAGTGTCATCCCTTAGCAGAGACTCAGTTCTGTCTCTGGGCTCTAAGCATAGCTAGGGTCCCCGAGCTTCTCCCAGGCCTGTTTCCTTTCTGTCTGTCTGGTGCTTATGGGATTTTTTTTTTATCTTGGTGACCCTGGTAGCTCCAACAGTCCCTTCTTGCTGTCTCTTCCATCAGCTCTGTGGAGTGCGCTGGCCCTTAGATATTAGGTTCACGGTGACCAATGGGTGAGTCCAAGCAGGTTGGAGGGTGATGGGAAGCAGTTTGCTGCAGGATAACTGTCTAAGCAAGGTCAGAGCCAAGGCAACCCTTTCTCCTGCTAGAGGTCACTAAACTGAAGAGCCCAGGGAAGAAAGAGTCACCTTAGGACCCTAATGAATGAGCTCATTTGTGACCACATCTGTCTCACACTTCCAGGGTACCATTTCCCAAATTTACTTGACCATGAGAGACCCACAAGAATCTTTTGAATCACACTACTGAGTCCTTAGTGGGTCAGAACCTCTAGGGGCTCCTGGTGTCTCCTAGGAGTGGGCTGGAGGGAAACCCTGCCCATAATCATGGTTTCTGTCCTTCCTTGGGTGTTGGTCTTTCCCTCTGACCTCTTGAGGATACTTCATCTTCTCTGTCTTCTCACAGGTCCACCTCTTGCCAGTCTACCTCAGTGCCCAGACTGGCTACCTGAGGCAGGGCTCCTCAGGTTCTTCAGATAAATTCCAGAGGAGGGGGAGGTGGTTGGTATCAGGAAGGTCTTCTCCTTGGTCATGCACACAGCTCTTCCTTCCCAACTCCACCTCTGGTCAGGGAAACTGGACAGATGCTACCGGAAGATGTGAACCTCAGATGGGGACAGAGCTACTGCCAAGGCTGTGCTCAGGATAGGACTGGAGTACACATGGTGAGAAATGGTGCCTGGAGCAGACATGTGTGGATGGAAGAAGCATTGTGGAGCACCAGACAAGGAATTCCTGAGCGTGGATGGCCCGAATGTGGATCGAGAATAATATGGGGTTCCTGACAACCTTCCAGAAGCCACGGCATGTTTTGGCTTCATGTACTTCCTCCTCTATTAAGATCTCTTGAAGTCAGGCAGTGGTGGCGCATGTCTTTAATCCCAGAACTCGGGAGGCAGAGGCAGGCAGATCTCTGAGTCAGAGACCAGCCTGGTCTATGAAGAGAGTTCCAGGTCAGCCAGGGCAAAGATCCCTCCAGCGCGACTGCCACAGGTAGGTCTTGGGAGCCCTTTGGTCTGCCCCTGCCACTGATTCACAACAGCTGTGTGTTCTAGATTTTCCTGGCTTGTCCCATCACTTTTATTTTTTTTTAAAGATTTATTTATTTGTTGTGTATACAACATTCTGCCTCCATGTATGCCCACACACCAGAAGAGGGCACCAGACCTCTTTACAGATGGTTGTGAGCCACCATGTGGTTGCTGGGAATTGAACTCACGACCTCTGGAAGAGCAGCTAGTGCTCTTAACCACTGAGCCATCTCTCCAGCCCATCCCATCACTTTTATATTATATAGTATTTATTCCCTGGATTCCCCTCCTGTGCTGCACTCATCACCCTTTATCTCACTAAAAATTTTATTTGTGAAACAGTTTTGTGGACGACATGAGCACAAATGGTCAGATTTTTCTTCCAAGCTGGCAGATTTCCACTTTTGTCTTACCTATTGCAAATATCATTGAGTTTGCAGCAATGTCATGTATGTTTTCAGTCAGTTTTGAGTTGTACTGATTCTCTTTTCTTTTTGAGAAAGAATATCTTGTAGTCCAAGCTGACCTTGAATTTAACTTTGAAAATCTAATATTCCTGCTTCTACCTCTCAAGTGCAGGAATTACAGGTGTAGGCTACCATACCTGGTTTATGCTATGGCATAGGAATTAAACTCAAGGCCTTTTCCAGGCTAGGCAAACACTCTACCAACTGAGCTACTCCTCCAGCCTCCTGATCTTGTTGGTTTGTTTGTTTGAGAGAGTGAGGAGATGGTAGGATGTTGCTGTGTATCTCTTGCTTGCTGTCTTACTTTGGGTTTCTATTGCTGTGAAAAGACACCATGACCACAGCAACTCTTACAAAGGAAAACAATGAATTGGGGCTAGCTTACAGTTAAGTCCATTTTCATCATGGTGGGAGACACTGCTGTATGGTACTGGACAGGTAGCTGAGAGTTCTATATCTTGATCCACAGATGGCAGAAGGAGACTGTGTGTTCACACAGGGTGTAACTTAAGCTTATAAGACCTCAAAGCCTGTCTCCACAGTGACACATTTCCTCCAACAAGGCCATGCCTCCCAATAGTGCCACTCCCAATGGCCAAAGATGCAAACACATGTGTCTATGGGGCCATTCCTATTCAAACCACCACATTTGTCTAGAATGCTGCCTAGATCAGGCTGACCTTGAACTCAAAGAGATCTGCTTAACTTCCTCCTGCGTGCTGGGATTAAAGGCACGGGCCACCAGACTGGCATAAAATTTTATTTGCTTTGTGTGTGTGTGTCCGTGTGTTTGTTCGTGTTTTGCCTGTATGTATGTATTGCACCATGTGTGTGCAGTGCCCTCTAAGGCTAGAAGAGGGCAAGGGACCCTGGAGTTACAGAGGTTATGAGCTGCCTTGTGGGCGCTGAGAACTGAGCCCAGGCTCTCTGCAAGAGCAGCAATTAACAGTAACAGTGTTCTTAACCACTGAACTATCTTTCTAGTCCCAGCCTCCTGATTCTTAACCCATTGTATATATGTGTTTCATACAACCAGAGTCCAGGATTCCTTCCAGGTTGGTACCCCACAGCTTTCTGGGGGGGGGGGGGGCAGCCCTGCTTCCTCCTATGTGAGTATTTTTCCAGACCACTCCTGGGAAATGCAGGCTTTTCTTCTGTAATCTGATGTGAACAGGCCTTCTGGAACAGTACTCAAGATGAATCCATAAAAATCTAGCAAGAGTTTTCAAAAGTCACAAATCTAAACGCAGAAGTTAAAGCTCGGGAGAAATGAACCATGGAGGGGATTTCTCTACCTGATAGCTGTGTGGGGATGCTGTCATCCAGGGAGCTCCTCGCCTGGACAAGCTGGGCTGCTGGAAACTTTGGCCTGGCGGGATACTTCAGGTCCACACTGTGCTTTTCTTTCAGCTGAGGCCTGGGAACTTTTTTCTCAACTGCAATTTGAGAGACAGGGTTTTAGGACTGGGATGTTTTAGGACCAGCGACTGGTCCAGTGCCCTCCGCTTGGGAGTGAGATGACCAAGTTAAATTCTCTTTTCGGGGCCCGGTAAGCTCTTCCCAGGGGGACTCTGCCCTTCCAGAGTACTTCCTACCTCTTTCCTTTCCTCCACCCCTCCGCCCCCCAGCTTTCTTCTTCTGCATCCCACCCTCTTAATTTCCCTCCTTTACCTTTTCTTTCTTGTCTTGCTGATTGCCTTTCTAAAGAGTCCGGGCTCAGCGTTCCCTCTTTCAAGGGGTTGGGTACGGAGTGACAGGCCCCTGGCGGGCGCAGGAGGCAACACTGGGTGTCCTCCCCCCCCCCCCAATGCGGAGGCCTCCCCGCCTGGGCGGACGCTGCATCTCCCGCATTGTTCAGTCCTGAAGAAGAGCAGCTGCCGCGTTAATTGCCACCAGCAGGGGGGCCGCGCCGGCTTACCCTCCTCCTGCCGATTAGGAGGCCGCCCAGGAGGAAGGTTTTCAGGAGCCAGTGTTGCGCATTATTCCAGGAATTTTAAACACTCGTTAAAGGCTTTGCCATGTCTCACTTCAGTACACATCATGCTCCAGTTACTGCTCGCAACCGCGGGGGCATCAGCGCGGGCAGCACTTATCAATATTTTAGCACGTGAAAGGCAAATGATGTTGAAACATTGAACTATATTTCCATCTGCTCAAACTGAAATGGGACAAGCGCAGCTCAGGAAATGAAATACCTCCTCCCCAGCTGCCTCTGAGGCAGCGATACCCACCGGCCTGGCTTCAACCCCTGCCTTCGTTTCTCCGCCATCTTGCTTCTCACTTGGCCCCAGCATTCACACTCTATGGGGCAAAGTCCAAGGAGTTCCACAGGTGATGACTTCATCTGTAGAACACAGAGCGGTAGCACCTCAAAGAATGAACAATGAGCCTCTTTTTAAGACGTGCCTTAAAGTAGGATCCAGTGAGATCTGCCTTTCTGGTGCTGGAGAACCCCATCTGTACCCTCTGCACTGGCCTGGCTCAGTGCCAATGGTCTGCCCCTTCTGTACGAGAACTTGGAATGGGGCCAGGTGTGTGGTTCAGGCTTCTAATTCCAGCTCTTGCCAAGGCTGAAGGAGAGTGGGGAGTACACAGCCTGCCTGAGCTACAGAGTTCAAGGCAAGACTGTCACACAATCAGAAAAGACTAGCATAAGACCTTGCCTCGCTTGTGTGAGGCCCTGTGTTCAAGTGCCAAGCTTTAGAAGAAAACACATCATGTCCAGGAGTGAAACCTTGAGGTAAAGCCTGTTGAGGGATCTGAGAAATTTCTCTACTGTAAAAGAAGAATGTCTGTCTTGAGTCCTGAAACAGGTTATCTCAGAGATTTAGGGACCCCGAGTATCTCCATGAGGTTGACCCTCAAAGGCTGGAGTGTTGTAAGACTCCAGATGTCTTTTTCCCTAACTCAGAATGGAACTGTTTCTAATTTTTCCTTCTGGCTCCTTATGACCGCTCCCTTAGAAGCTGCTTAACTGAATTTGATTCTCATCCAGGGTCAGGAAGTGAAGAGTCCTGAGCCTTCAAGCCCCTATATTCCACATGGC
Organism: Microtus ochrogaster; assembly: GCF_000317375.1. Classification (NCBI taxonomy): domain Eukaryota; kingdom Metazoa; phylum Chordata; class Mammalia; order Rodentia; family Cricetidae; genus Microtus; species Microtus ochrogaster. The sequence goes on from NC_022018.1 coordinate 8,621,930, forward strand.
TGCTGAGGGACTCCGTGGGTGGCTCTCAAGCCTTGAGGTTATTCCTGGCACCACCAGAGGAATATCTGAGGGTATCCTTGATGTTGGTTCTCATGCTGGCCGCCAGGCTGGTGGCACCTTGACCTCTGAAGAAGGCATTTCCATTGTGGCAGGTGGAGTGGCATCTGTAGTGTGTCAGGTAGTGAGCAGATGGGGTGGAATGGAGATTGGCCTGTGAAAGGGGAAAGACACACTTGGTTTCATCCTTCCCTCGCTTGCAGATGGGGTCATCCACCTCCCAAGCCAGCTGGGAAGGGGGGGGGGGAGAAGCATTGCCACTCTTTTGAGATGAGTGTCTTCTCTTTAGTGAGCCTTTGTGGTCAGAACATGGGACAAACATCAGACCTGGCAGGAAGGCAAGGTCACGTGGAGACACAGCTAAGCCAGTTCTAGCCGGACACATTGTTTATCATCATTCATGCCCTGGTAATACTTAACCATGCATGGGAAGCCCATTTATGGTGGTTCTCCAATTGCTCCTATCCTGGCAGTCCTAAGTTCTGGTGTTATTGTCATACCCAAGGTTCCACGGTCTTCCTCTATGCTGTCTATCCAGCGTTTTCTGAGCCTCCTCTTCACCTTATCCCGTGCACTCCTCCAAGCAGTGCTGCCTTTGGGTATCTGCTGTCATTCATTCTCATAACATGGCTGAAGTTTCTCAAGTGCCATTGCCGAATCCTGTAGTTTACTTCCTTCTGTAGATGGAGATGTTTCTTAATGTCATCATTGCACAGCCCGTCTCTTCATGTGACACCTAGAATCCTCCTGAGACATGCCATCTCAAACACATTCAGCCGCTGTTCTGAGGGGCGTTTCCTTGTCCAGGTTTGGGAGTTGTAAAGAAGTCAGCTGAAGACAAGTGTCTCATATACTTGCGATTTTGTTGTTGCTGTTGTGTCTCTTGTTGACCAAACCTTTCCTAGTGCGTGGAATGCAGCCCTCACTATCCCTGTCTTCCTCTTGAACCCGGTGTAAACAGAAACTCTATTTTCATTTCTAGGTCGCCCAGACTTGAAAAATCACACAGAAACTGTATTAATTACAAGTGTTTGGCCATTCCTAGGTAACTCTTATATCTTAAATTAATCCATTTCTATTAATCTATTATCGCCATGAGGCTGTGGCTCACCACTGATGTTCTGGTATCTTTCTCCTTCTCAACTACATGGCATCTGCCTGACTCTGCCATCTGTCTCCCTGCTTTCAGTTGAGTTTTCTCCCTACCTATATCCTGCCCTGTGATAAGCCAAAGCAGCATCTTTATTAACTAATAAAACAGTCATAGCACACAGAGGGAAATCCCACATCAATCCAGAGCTGTCCAAGGTACTCTTCACAAAGTATTTCTTTCAGAGTCTCGTGTATAAATATTATTAAACCCACTAGACTTATGAGAAAACTGAGAGTCTGGCAGTGACATGCCAAATAACACACGCAAGGTCACCAAGCAGCACATTCATAACCAGAACCTAAATTTATATATCTTCAAGATTTGCATTCTTTTTACTCATATGCAGCAACAGCCTCAATGTTGGGGATTAGGGAGGGGGAAAACATCAAGCAGAGGCAGGGTAGGGCCTTCTAAAGACCAGAGGCAGGGGACATCATGGCGTAGCATATATGGCTGGTCCACAGCTAGACAAATCTGGAAGTGCAGGAGGAGTGACCTCTTTAAAGCAGGGGCATCAGCTGCCTGCTCAAGAGGACAAGGACAAGAAAGGATGAGTACAAGTTATCCAGATATTGAAGGTGCAAGGTCAGGGCCACAGCCCAAAGACTGTCACACACTCAGTGGACTGATTGGTAGCCAGCGTTGCAGGGGTTCAGCAGACACAGGCACGGTAGACAAAGGATGGGAGCATGTGGCGAGAGCAGGGGAGATGTAGTTTTCCTGTTAACACTGTTAGGATGCCAACCTGTATACACAGGAGATAGAACAAATATAAACTCCTCAAATAAACTTTGAGAAGTCTTATGCCAACTGTGTGTGTGTGTGTGTGTGTGTGGATGTGCATGTGTGTGTGTGTAGACATGTGTGTGTATGCGTGTGGTTGGGCATGTGTGTGGAGGTGTGCATTTGTGTGTGCATGTGTGTGTGCATGTGTGTGTACGTGTGTGGATGGGCATGTATGTGTGTGTGTGTGTGCGAGCATGTGGATGGGCATGTGTGTGGGGGCGTGTGTGTGTGTGTGCATGCTGGACTGTGTGTATGTCTGCTCAGTGTGTACATATCTCATGGTAGCAAGGACCCCAGATCATAAACCAATGAGCAGGACCAAGATCCATGCAGCAACCTCACCTGTGAAGCGAAAGGGAAGCGGGACCTTGAGTATGGAGATGATGGCAGCTTCTTTTAACTTCCTGGAGGGAAAAGTTGCATCGTTTCCTCAGAAAACTAACTTCACAGCATGTGGAAATGAAAACAAGTTGGTCTCAGTTCTGAGTCTGACTTCTGGGGACTGTGGGAAGCTGTCTGGGCAGACTTCAAGGAGACCGATTACATTGCTCAGGAATCAAGAGGTTGGTCATTCACGTTTGAAGGCATTTTCCAGTCATGGCTGTTCCCTAATAGGTGTGGCTGGTTGGTGCTTCCACTCCACTGCTAGCATCCTCAGAAGAGTCTTATTTTTAGTGGCCAGGCTTACCAGATCTGGGACGTGCAACAGATGTTTAAGATCTTGCAAATACATTTGGTTCCTAATTCTGAAAGGACAACTGCAAAGATTTTACTGAGCACATATTTTATTAATGCATCTAAAGTTTGTTGATTTAAAATTCACGGATGATTTCAAGTCAAGTTTCAAGATGAAGATTGAGGTTTTCCAATATTTCTGAACAGTGCACAGTAATCAAGGCAACAACAACTGCATAAAAGAAATGTGTTAAGATTACACAGACAGGGAAGTTAAGCAGGAAACTGAATGTACCGTCACTTGTTTACACTTAAGACTGGCCTGAAGGAGAGTCAGCCAGGCAATTCAACACTGTGTCCTAAGAATCCACTATGACTAGACATTGTTCTAAGAACGTGTATGACATTAGTGGACACAAACAGTGAAGGATCAGTGTCTTTGTGTCAGGGGAAGAAGAGAGAAATGTAATAAATATGCAAAAATATGCAGTGTGCTTGAAGATTATAAAGGATAATAAAAAGGATAATAAAAAGGATAATAACAGTTGGCTAAGCTGTTAAGAGGAATTGCTTCTCTTGTAGAGGACCTGGGTTCAGTTCCCAGCACCCACACGATGGCTCACAACCGGCTATTCTTGCTCTGGGAGGACCAAGGGAACCCTTGGTCATTCTGGGAGAATACAAGGCTGGCGTTTCCATGCTCAGGGCTCAGAAGCCTTCAGTTGAAGGATGTTTGGGGAGTGGAGTGAAAGCAAGAACCATTAGGAGTTCAGTTTGGATATGTTGAGTTTGAGTGTCTATTAAACACCAAGTAAGAAGTTGAATGGGCAACTGGGTCTATAAGTAAGAGCTTGGGAAAGATCGGGGGTGGGGGGGAGGGCACTAGAGTTGTCAACCCGCTATCTGTCAGCAATATTTCATGCCACAAGCTGCTATGACATCACGGGGGAGGGGTCGATAGAGAAGAGGAAGGGAACAAGCAGGGCTCTCAGAACTCCAACTTACAAGCCAACAAGAATAGGCAGATGAGGTAAAAGGCTGAGGAGTGACCAGGAATGGGGAAGAACAACCAAAGATGGCTATCTTGATGCCAGAGACGTATCTGAAAGCAAAGGTCTGTAGCAGTAATACTTTCCTCACTTTGTAAAAATACATGACAAATAAAAGTGTGTGTGGGGGGGATATTTATTCTGACTTACAGCTCAGGGAATATCAGTCCATCATGGGGTTGGGGCAGGCATGGAGGCCGTAGTGCCTCCATCTGCAGAGATGGGAATGTGTGTCAGGGTTTATCCACATCCCGACAACCCAGGAAGCAGAGAGCTCAGGCTATAACCGGAAGTAGAGGCCTTCTGCAGCAACTGATGTCTGCTAGCTAGACCATAGTCACAAATGCTCCACATCTTCCCAAAATAATGCCATCAGCTGGGGGCCAAGTGTTCAAACACGGGAGTCCACAGGGGACATTTCACATCCAAATTACAACAAGGTTCATAGTGGTGCTTCAAAACAGCTCCTTCGGAGTCTAATGAACCGTGGCAGCTAGGGAGAACTCCGCAAATGGCAGACCTCTGAATTATTGTTCACTGTGGTTTGAATGTGAAATGTCCCCCATAGCTTCATGTGTTGGATCACTTGCTCCCCTGCTGGTAGCAATGTGTCCAAAGGTTATGGAACCTTTAGAAAGTGTAGCTTCGCTAGAGGAAATATTTTGGGAGCCATGCAGCCTAGTCTCAGACCAGCATACGACTACCTGTCCGGTGGGTTTTCTTGGGGCAAGTCTCACTTGACCAGGACCAGTGGTCTATAGGGCAGCAAAGGAATTTACAAAATTTGTGTACTGTGCAGGCTCTTGTCTCTCACTATATTGTTGTTTCTTTGGGCGATTTTTAGCTTTTCTTTGTCAGTCACACTTGTAATAGCTGTAATTTCCCCTGGGAATCCTGCCTTTTCTTGAATATTTCCCCCTAAGTTTCAGCAGGAGACTAGTGCTTCTCAAATCTCTTATCTAGAATTACTAACTACGACTCCTAATCCCGGGAGCTTTTCTGACTCAATAGAGACAGTTAGGCATGTATGAGAAAGCGACACTTGGAACATTAACTACATCTGGAAAGGGGAGTAAGACAGTAGACGCAAAATAGGGAAACTATCTCAGGGATACACATAGTGTCAACTGTGGAGAGTAACTTCCCCAGAAACCAAATATATAGAGCCCATGCTAGGACCTAGTATTATCCAAGGGGGATAATGCCATGTAAACTATGGGATGGATGGATCCATCTTCACCATACATAGGAGCTTATATCGGAGGGAGAGTATGAGATAGAGGAACGGGAGAAGAGCACCTTATCAAAGCCTGCCCTTCACAGAGAGATTGAGGCGTGGGAACCCTCTTGTAGAAAAGGAAACTGTATAAGAATCTTTATCACAGACATGAAAGAATTGTCTGGGCTTGAATATTGTTGTCCTTAAAGCATTGTACTCAAATCTATTACTTTTAACTCTGTAACCACAAGTAGCTGCCAGCTGACATTAGTGCTGCAAGAGCAGGATGTGTCTGCCTCGATATTTAACTCAACCTGCAGAGATGCTGAACTCTGCGTCTAGAATAAGGTTATGTAGGGGATGGGAAAGTGTGTTTGGGGAAGAATAAAGGGGAACAATGAGGGCTTTCATAATGACTACGTCGTATTCCTTAAAATATGATATATTTCTTAAAGTCAAAAATAGGAGCCAATAATAAAACTCTTCACGTAAGCCTGGTAAGAAAAACTCTGTTTAAGTATAAATAAAGAGAGCTTCAGCTATTCAGGGTCACCTGAATGCAATCCACTTAAGAGCAATTCCTTGGGCTGATGCGCCTTTCCCACCTCAGGACCTGAACCTGAGCCAAGGCTGGACCCTGGCAGAAGCTCATCACTGAAGGCAGACTTTGAGGTTGTATAGCCTGGCCTCACTTCCTGTTGTCTGCTTCGGGACTGCCAATGCAGCATGATAGACTGGCCTCCTCCCAGTGCCTCGCCTTTCCTGTTATGCCTACTACCCATTTGGAACTGTAAGCCAAGCTCTTTCCTTTACATCTCTTTAGTTAAAGTATTTCATCACAGTAACAGACGGAAAGCCAAGACACGATTGAGATGGTGGCAAGTGAGCTCTGGGAAAGAAGGAAGGTGGAGAGAACAGATCCTGGTGATTGGATTGTCACGCTTAAGAACGTACGATTAATCACAATCCAATGGAGGGCAATTGTCACTCATCCAGCACCATAACAAAACAATACTACCTCTCATATCTGTCTCAGGTCTAGGGACAGGAGTCATTCTATGGCTCTCCAGCCTTTGGGCACTCTCCCCAGGGTGGCTGTAACCAGGACATAGTTCTGATAATGTTGGGCTTGTGTCTCCCCCTTCCCCCACACTCAGTGTTGGTTCTCCAAAGACTCCATGACCCTCTTTTGACCTCCACTCTTGACCCAGGAATCAGATCAGCTGGCAAGCTCACCACAGGTGTGTGCCCAGAAGAAGCAGGCTTGCACATCCTTTGATAGCTCCCGTTAGCTCCTGGCTTGTGTTGATCTGTCACCAGGAGAATCAGCCCCTGCTGGGTTCCGTAAACACTCACGAGCTTGGAGTGACCCAGTCTAACAGAGCAACTGAGCCTGGGGAAGGACTTAGAGAGATGCTGATCCCAAGAGAAGCTACTGCCGGAGATCGGCTGGGGTGCGGTTATCTGCTTTGCCCTGGAGTGCTAGGACCAGATAATTGGGTAAAGCATCAAGGCTTGCTGGCTGCTTTATGTGGCCAACTCCTGCCTGCCCTCCATGTGTCCTCAGTAGCTAAAACAGGCTCACCAAATGTTTCATGAAGGATGCTCATGAGCCCATGAACACATGCCTTCTTTCTATAACTACCCTGTCCTTAACCACACAAGGTGAAGACTCCAGCCATGGAGAGTTTCCGACTCTGCTCTCATTCCTGTCTGCCAAGGAAAAAAAAATCTTATCTCAGAGTCCAGAGCTGATCCTGACTGTCATGGACAGCACCCCCATGTCTACCATATCCTACCATATCATGTCTACCATATCCATGTCTACCATGTCCTTCCCTTCTAGCCTCTGCCACCAGCTTTTAGGTTTTAGAGAAGTATTTTGTTTGGGTAAGAGTGGTATCTTTCCCTCCTTTCCTCTCTCCAGCCTCATCTTCCACCTGTTGCCTGCTCATCCTACCACTTGGGGAAAAGCACTGGGAACCAGACTCTTTCACCTGCATGGCATGGTATCCAGGAGGCATTGGTTCTGCGGCCTCACCCCTTACGTCAGGCAGCAAGATGACAGGCAATCCCAGAATGGTTTTATCTGGAGACTGGCCCAGATAGGCTCATCTGAGTAGCAGTGGTATATGACAAAGCCAAAGCTACTCTTTTGGATAATTCCTTCCCTTCCAGTCCTCTCTGCTGCAGGTTCAAGATGAACATCCCAGCACACAGGGAAAGCTTATCTTGGAGCCCATCTGAGAGGGGAACTTGCTACCTTCCCAGGCCACCCAGCCCATCTCTAGTTGAGCTAGGATAGTCCCCCCAGCCCTGACTGTTTTCGTCTTGGAGAACAGCCTGATGCTGCTTTCTGTGACACTGGGGACACAAAAACTCTACTGTTGAAGTTCCAAGTTCTTTCTCCATAGGGATGCTGGAGCTAGTACTGCCACTGTCTGTGAGACCTCCTGGGGTCATGAAGACTGCCTACCTAATGGGAGGAGACTTTGGGAAGCCTGTTCTGCCTAGTGTCTTCTGTTTCTTCAGCCCTGCCCCCATGACTTCAGGACTCGTCAACTCCACAGCCCAGCCAGCCATCACTCTAGTCTGTCTAACATTGGCAACGAGTGGCTGGATGCTGTCTCTAAAACCTTGCACACAAATGCTTGTCCTGAAGCCCCTTCTCTTAAGTTTCTTGTGATGGTTTCTATTGATTGTTAGCTGGACAAGACATAGCATCCTCTATGAATGAAGACTTTGGGTATGCCTATGAGGGATTATCTAGACTAGATTAACCTCTGGGGGTGTCCATGAGGAATTATGTTCAATAAATTAATTGAGGTGAGAAGAGCTACCTCAACTTGGCAGTACACTTGGCTGAGAGCCTGTCGTTCGAGAGAGAGAGGAGAGAGAGAGAGAGAGAGAGAGAGAGAGAGAGAGAGAGAGAGAGAGAGAGAGAGAGAGAGAGAGAGAGAGAGAGAGAGAGAAAGCTAGCTGACAACTAGCATTCTTTACTTTCTGCATTCTGATCTCAGATGCAATGTAACCAGCTGCCTGAATCTCCTGCCCCTACCTACCATGAACTGACTCTACTCTTGAACTGAGAACCCAAATAAACCCATCTTTTCTTAAATTGCTTTTATTGGGGTGTTGATCTATTAACAGGAAATGTAGCTAATACACATTCCTAGTGCATCTATCCTCATGAATTCAAGGCATGGTCTCGGACACCATGCATAGGTGGGTACCCATTGCAAAATGCTAATAGGCTTCATATTTGGAAGCTGATGCAGAAGCCTCCATTAAGACTCACTGAACCATCCAGCTCCAGTGTGTGTTTGTTCCTTGTGGTGAAATACATAAGGCATAAAGTTTTTGGTACTAGTCAATCTTTAGGCATACACTTGAGTGTGTCACTAACAACATTTCCACTACTGTACATCCATCACCACCATCATTTCCAGAACCATCTTCATACTGAAACTCTACCCTTCAAAAACTAGCTTCCCATGTTCCCTCCCTCCCAGCCCCTTTCTGTGTACATGAATTTGACCACGTCATGTTCCTCACGCACAGGTGTTTGATAAAAGTGTACCTGGCTAACTGCATTTGACTTATTTCACTTATTGCTGTACCCTTAGTTTCACCCATGTAGCGTATGTGGAAATTCCATTTCCATGTGGGGCTGACTACTGAATGCATATAACACCACGTTTTGCTTATCTCTTCATCCAACGGTGGACATTTGTTATCCTGGTCTATTTAAACTTTTACAAAAGTATCTTGAACTAGGTCAGTTATAAACAGTAGAAATTTACAACTTAACAGCACTGGAGTCTGGAAAATCCATCCAAGGTTGGGACATCAGGGGTTTTGATATTTGGGAAGGGCTTGCTTCTCATAGGTGATACCTACTTTGAGGAAGGGCAAAAGGAGGCCAACAATGTCTTCAGGCTTCTTCCACAAGGGAACTAATCCCATTCATGATGGCTCAGTCCCCCTGATCCAGTCACCTCCCAAAGGAATCTCCTCTCGATGCCATATGTTGGTGATCAGATCTCGACTTATGAATTTGTGGGGTACATGCATTCGAACAACAGTCCTTGGGTAGGATTGAGTGTATGCAGCTGTGACTGATGGCAAACAAGGGTCTGCTCAAGCGGTGTGTGTTCTACATGTTCTTCCTTCACACACCATATCTCTGCTAGAAAGTTCCTCTAGGACAGTGGTTCTCAATCTTCCTAATGCTGTGACCTTTTAGTGCAGCTCCTCATATTGTGGTGACCTCCAACTATAAAATTATTTCTTTGGGGGGCTAGAGAGATGGCTCAGAGATTAAGAGCATTGACTGCTCTCCCAGAGGTTATGAGTTCAATTCCCAGCAACCACATGGTGGTTCACAACCATCTACAAATGAGATCTGATGCCCTCTTGTGGTGTGTAGGCAAACATACAGGCAGAAAACTGTATATAAGATAAATAACAATAAATAAATGATGAATAAATCTTTAAAAAAGATTTTAAAAAATTACTTCCTAACTGTAATTTTGTTACTGTTATGAATTGTAGTGTAAATATCTGATATGCAGGATATGTGATCTCTGTTGAAGGAGCATTCCACCCACAAGGGGTTTGTGACCGACAGATTGAGAACCTCTGTCCTAGGTCATAGTGGAAACCTCAGTTTTGGCTCTCTTTGTATTTGCTCCCTAGTTTAATACAGTGGTACAGTAATGGATCCTTGTGGTATGATGTGGGCTTCCCCTCTGTATGCTGCAAATATGTTTTATTATCATTGGTTAATAAAGAAGCTGCTTTGGCCTATGGCCTATATTTAGGTGGGAAAACTAAACTGAATGCAGGGAGAAAGAAGGCAGAGTCAGGTAGATGCCACACAGCCACCCAAGAAGCAAGATGATAGGTAACAAACCATGAGCCTCGTGGTAAAATATAAACTCACAGAAAT
>NC_022018.1:8631958-8634176 GCF_000317375.1 Microtus ochrogaster
CAGAGGCAGGCAGATCTCTGTGAGTTCAAGACCAGCCTGGTCTACAGAGCTAGTTCCAGGACAGGCTCCAAAGCCACAGCGAAACCCTGTCTCGAAAAACCAAAAAAAAAAAAAAGAAAAAGAGCTAACTAGGAATACGCCTGACCTGTTGGCCAAACAGTGCTGTAATTAATATAGTTTTTGTGTGATTATTTGGGTCTGGGTGTCTGGGAAACAAAAGCACAATCTCCATTTACATATTAGGCTTCCTGGCTCAGTGTTAATTGCAAAATCCTCGCAGGTCTTTTAAGAGGCTCTGCCACCAGATACTTAAATGGTGTTTATGAGCAGCCAGCATTAAGCTTCTTGGTGGTGGCATGGACTTTGAAACTCCACAGAGTTATGGCAATAAACATGACTCCTGCTAGTACCTCCACGATGAAGCCAGACTCTCAAAAAGCTAAAGAATGGGGTGGAGCCAGTTGCCAAAACCGCAACTTTAATCCTAGCCATATGCCTTAGCAGATTAAAGACTCATGTGCTCAGAAAAAAATAGCTATATACAGTAAAGACAGACTCAGATGGAAAAAACCTCTAACTGGTTTACAGCATGTTTAAGAATATATGTAGGCTTGGGATAGAAAAGGATACAGATAGAGAAAGTCCTTTTAAAAAGAAAGAGTAGCTGGATGTGGTGGTGCACGTCTTTAATCCCAGCACTTGGGAGGCGGAGACAGGTGAGTTTGAGGCCAGCCTGGTCTATAGAGTGAGACCCAAAACAGCCAAAGATACACAGAGAAACCCTATATCAAAAACCCAAAAATTAAAAATAAAAATAAAAGACATAGAGTAAGAAAAAAGCCACATAAAGATGGAAAATACACAGAGAGTCTGGATACTGTATGTTATTGTTTTGTCTTTGAATTGTTTGCTGAGGAAAGAGCAACAGCTGCTAAAAGACATTTGATTATAAATGCTGCTGGATTAATCCAACAAATATTTTTAAAATGCCTTGACTTCAAAATCTAAATGAAAAGATATGTTACTTTGGAGAAGAGGTTTTGCTTTTGTTTCTACAGGAAATGAGAGGCTGTGAATTCATTCTAGGTTAAGAAGAATCAGGTTTGATTGAGGAAAAACCCCTGGTGTAGGAGGTTCTTCTGTTCATTTGTTGCTTTCATTGGTTAAATGAATAAAGAAACTGCTTTGGGCCTAATAGGGTAGAACTTAGATAGGCAGAGAAGACAGAACTGAATGCTGGGAAGAAGGGCAGAGTGAGAGACGCCATGGATCTTCTGCATGAGACAGATGCTGGTTAGAATCTTTCCGGCAAGACACAGTCACGTGGTGATACACAGATGAAATAGAAATGGGTTAAATTAAGATGTAAGAATTAGCTAATAAGAAACTAGAGCTAATGGGCCAAGCAGTGTTTTAATGAATACAGTTTCTGTGGTTATTTCGGGTGTAAGCTAGCTGGATGGCTGGGACAAACAAGGGACCCTCTCCTTTGTAACAACCCCCTGAAAAATCTCCACGGAAAATGAATGGCCCAGATGATCCAACATTTCAGAGCACCTCTGTTGCAGTTTTCTTGGCGTTCTACATAAAGAACAGCCTCAAGACTGCTGGCTGAGATGATCCAGCCTCACAGAATACTCCAGTCAGGACTTGACCTTAATCCTAAATTTTCTTTGGGCTCTCATAAGATTACCAGTACCCCAATCAGCAGGAAGTAGCCTAGAAAACTATCCCACACTCCCAAAAAAAATGGATTAAAGATGTGTGTCTTTGTTTAGAGTGTTGGTTACAAATTGTTATGGATAATGGTCAGGAAAAAAACCTAAACAAAGGAGATTAGATTCAGAGTTCTTGTTTTGTAAAGAAAAAAAAATCAGGGAAATGCTATGGGATAATGCTCTTGTATACTGCAAAGATTTTGTCACTTATATTGATTTAATAAAACGCTAATTGGCCAGTAGCCGGGCAGAAAGTATAGGCAGGGCAACCAGACTAGGAGAGTTCTGGGAAGAGTGAAGACAGAGACTCAGTCACCAGTCAGACACAGAGGAAGCAAGATGAGAATGCATTACTGAGAAGGGTACCCAGCCAGGTGGCTAAACATAGATAAGAACTATGGGTGAATTTAAGTTGAAAGAACTAGTTAATAAGAAGCCTGAGCTGATGGGACTGGAAAGATGGCTCAGAGGTTAAGAGCATTGCCTGCTCTTCCAAAGGT
>NC_022018.1:8634286-8638147 GCF_000317375.1 Microtus ochrogaster
TAAATAAATAAATTTAAAAAAAAGAAGCCTGAGCTGATAGGCCAAACAGTCTATAATTATGATAAACCTCTGTGTGTTTCTTTGGGACTGAACCTGTGGGACCAAGTGGGACAGAAACTTCTATCTACAGTGGTTGGTAGCCACCTAAGATCTGGGAAATGGATAGACGCCATGTTTTAGTGATCTAGGCACACATCATAGTCTCTAGATCCCAAGGCCAGGCAATGTGAGAACTCCCACTCAGGATGAGTGTTAAAACAGCACACATAACGCCATGTGGCCCTTCACTCTGGGTCACCTGTGTCTCAGTGCAGACTTTGCCATTTACAGAATGAAGACAATGTCCACTTTTCCAAATGGCTATGACTACTGAAGATAAGCCTTGATATTGTCACTGCTAGCCATTTTTCTCACAATACTGACCTAGCACACACATGGGGATTATCAGTATGGGAGGATTACAGGTGTGAGAGTTATCTGTAGCCCCTTACCCACCCTGCTGCCTCTTGAGGACTGGGTCCATGCTGTGGGATAATCCTTCTATACATTGTGAAAATGTGCTGCTTTCATTGTTAATAAAAAGCTGATTGGCCTATAGCTGGGCAGGATTTCTGGGGCAGAGAGAATGCTGGGAAGAAGAAGGGTGGAGTCTGAGGAGTCTCAAACCAGATGTGGAAGAAGCAACATGGGAGTTCATAGATGAGGTACATGGGTATCAGGGCAGCACAGAGATGAAGAGAAATGGATTGATTTAAGTTGTAAGAGCAGACTGGAGACAAGCCTAAGCTATTGGCTGAACATTCATAATTAGCAGTGTCTCTGGGTGGTTATTTAGGAGTAACAGCCCTGACACAGAGAAACTCCACCTACAGCATCACCTTTTTTAGATTGATCTACAAGACTTTAGGTGCATATCAGCAGGAGGCCTACAACCCAGATCTCTCCAAGATCCCCAAGAAATGAGCTCAAGCCTAGACTGCTCTTGGACCAATGTTTAATTTCTCGGGTCCCTGAGTCCCTGGGATCTTGGGCACTAAAGCAGGATCTGCTGCCTTAGTAACATACATGAACTGCCTGTCTTTCCCCACTTTTCTCTCTCTCTGGTGCCCTTCCCCCTAGGGTAGCCCCATTTTCACTCTCTCTCATCCCAATCAGATGTGTCACTGGGCCTCTGAGAGCCAGTGTGACACCACTCAGAGAGACTGACTTTGTACAGACAGTGCCTTGACTCAGAGCAACCACTCTATAAAACCTACTCAGACATTAGTAAGAATGCAAGAGAGATTTGGGGTGAAGGTCCCCAAATAGCATTTGTCTTAGCAGTCACCTGTTTTAACAGACTTGGGAGCCTCAGATTAGGGAGGTATAAGGCCATGTGACCCAATCCCTTCTCCAGGCCCCAGTCTCCAGTCCTGCTGACATTTGCTCAGACTTTGCCTGAGCTCCTATAGTATCAGAGAACTCACCACCACCACCCACACATCCACTTCTGGTCCGGCCCTGGGGAGCTCCACTGGCCGAATATCTCACCATGGTGCCTTCTGTGGTCACATTACCTCCCCTTGGCATTCTTAAGGACCACCCAGCTACTGCTTCTCCAAGTGCAGCATCTCTTTAAATATTGGAGGGCAGTGATCAGCTTCTCCTGTACATTCCTGTGCAGGGTAAGCCACCTCGCTTTGAAACATTTCCTGATTTGGGGTATTTTGTTACAGTAGCTCAAACAGACGGGGAGCTTTTAACATATTTTATCACATGTAATTAATCCCGCATTATTGAAGAGAAAACTAGTCATGCTCATGTTCTTGGCCCCAATTAAAAATTGGGGTAAGAATTACTGAAATCCAGTCTTTTGCTTGTTTTTTTGTTTTGTTTTGTTTAGACAGGGTTTCTCTGCGTAACAGCCCTGGCTGGCCTGGACTTTGCTTTGTAGGACAGACTGGCCTCAAACTCACAGAGATCCACCTACCTCTGCCTCCTGAGTGCTGGGATTAAAGGCGTGCACTGCCACCCCTAGCAAAATCCAGTCTTCTAATAGCTGTGTTAGAAGGAAGCTTCTAGTAGCTTCCTGATTCCTCCATAGTGGAAGGTGATGGTAGAGGGAGGTGACCATTGCTGTGTCAGAGTTGCTCTGTGAGATGAGGTGGGGTGGAGGAGGGATGTAGGGGCTGATCCCTGCTCTCAGAGAGGAGCTCCTAGGCTCTGGGAAAGATCCTAAGGCAAAGGTGTAGATCAGCAGTTGCCATGTCTGGTCTGAGATTCCCAGGTGCTGGACTGCACAAAGCCCCCTTGTCCTGCTTCCTGGGGACTCTGGCCTGGTTTTCCAGGCTGTTGTTGGACTTGCAGCTGTTTCCAGCTTACCTGTTTGCTCTTCTGACCTAGTCTGGGGCCTGGGGCATTCAGAGAAGGTCAGAGACAAGTATAGTGGAGACCAACTTCTAACCCAGCGGCCCCCTACACACATTGCAGAACTCCTACATGGAGTGGCCTTGGGGTGGAAGCCAGCCTATGAGGCTTGGCTATTAAATCCAGTAGGAGAGAAAAAAGAAATGATGCTGGAGGCTCCTTTCTGCCCCATATCCTGGTATCCCACCCCATCTGTAAGCCATCAGGATCCTGGGCAAGGACATGGACTGTCCTGGTAAGATCAGAAGCCAGGTCAGTTCTGGAGGAGAGCCCTTCCTTCTTTCTAGCCTCCTCCTTTGCCTCCTGCTTGTGTGAGGCTTATACACCCAGAGCCAGGGACGATGGGTCTGGGCCTCCAGACAGGCTGGCTCAGCAGCGGACCTTGATTATTTCTCATAAGATGGACTGTCTTCCACTAGTGCAGCCACGAGGGCTCAGAGCCCAGGAGAAAGGGGAGCAATTCAGGGACCATTCCATCCATGGTGGCCCTTGTCCTGTGACCACTAGCTGGTCTTAGACGAAGCCTCTGGGAGGTTCCATCTGGCTCACTGGGTACCACAGCAGAAAGCTGGCACATACAGGATGCACTTCTGAATTTGAGGTTCATGCACTTGAAGATTCAGTTTTCCTAGCCGTAAAACTAGGGCACCTTACCAGCCTTGTGGTTCTGCTGTGAGGACCGCATAATAGTGAGGCTGCTCAGCAAGCTCCTGGCACATAGTACAGGTTCACTAAATGCAGCTTGCCATTGCATTTATTGCTCTAATATATATCTATAGTTATATTACAAAGATATGGCTATATCCTTGTGTTCTGGGCACACATGTTTCCCTGGGGAATGCCTTGGTTGTCCCTGGCATTTATTCTGAATTTGTGGCCCTTGAGTACTAGATTCCAGTTTATAACTTGTGACCTGTCTACATCCAGACAGATGATTTATTATTTTATTGGTTTTTGAGACAGGATTTCTCTGTGTAGCCCTGGCCATCCTGAAACTCTGTAGACTAGGCTGGCCTCAAACTCAGAGGTTCACCAACATTGCCTCCCGTGTTCTGGGATTAAATGTGTGTTATGCCCAGCCATAGATTATTGTTATCCTTACCTTTTGAGGCAAAGCTGCGTCACTTCTAGTGTGTCCCAGATGGCTCAGCATATCCCTGATTATTATTACACAGACATGTATGGGTTGGATCCTGAACATGTGCTGATGCCTCTGTGATGTCTCTCTTTTGCCTTGTGTCAGGTACAACTCAGATTCGAGCCCATTACTGGGTTGCAGGAGGAGTCAGCCACTCTCTTCCTTGCACAAGTACAGTGTTCACGGAAGTCCAGGATTGAACCAGCTACATTCACGTTCATTGTTTTTACATGCCTCTTCAAAGGCAGCGTCAAGGATGGACAGACAGAAAAGTGGGTGTGGAAAAGCCTTGGGACTCTTGGGTGTATCAATGTAGC
>NC_022018.1:8638377-8648941 GCF_000317375.1 Microtus ochrogaster
CTGCATAAGAAGAGACAGCTGGCTGGGCACTCATTCATGAGGTGGCTTCATGATTGCTGATGCTCTGTAACCAGCTGCCACAAGCTCCTCCCCACACGGAGCTCAGGACCCTGGAACTGTGAAGGGAAATGAACCATCCTCCCTTAAGTCGCTTTTGTCAGTCGTGTTGTCATGACAGCAAGGCCATAGCCAACCTTGGATGTGATGAAATCTTCCTTCACCTCTTCTAGACACCTAGGAAACCAGCTGCACCCTCCAACTCCACCTCATACACCAGGACGTAATTCTTAAGCCAGGAAGGGTGGGCACTTGCCTTGCCGGAGGACACAGCAAACAAAGGGATTAGTGCCTCTGAATGCAGCTCTTTGGGGTGTTGCCACCAACCCAGCCAGTTCTTCCCAGTTTTTACACAGGTTTCCCTGCACTTCTCTGCACCGTCCAAAAGGGAGGGTAAACAGAGAGGTGGGGCAGGAGTAGCGGGGTATAGAGCTCTAGGCTTGCACTCAAAAGTTTCGGAGACTTGTCTCAACTCCCACAAGAGGAAGAAGAAAGACCAGGTCTTAGCAGGTCCTGGGTGGGTTCTAGTAAGAACTAGGAAGAATTTGAACAGCATGTGTGGAATCCTCTGTCCCCCTGACCAGGCAGAGACCCTCTGCAGCCTTGAAGGGGAACATATGCAGAAGGCCTGAGATAGATGCTCCAGGTCTGAGAGATTCAGGAGTCAGCAAAGTTAGGGTACAATTGAAGAAGTCTGGCCACACAGGAACAAGGAATGGCAGGAGGGCAGAAGGAAGGGCTGGGCAGGGGCACAGGAGCAAAGGTAATGTCAATGTTTTGACAGCTTTTCTATTACTTAGCCAATGTGTGCCATCCGGCGTGGTTGAGTGGGCACTGGGCTTATGGTAGACACAGTGGCAGCACCAGCATCAAATCCAAGGTCCGGTTCCCAGATCCCATGCCTTCCTCTGTCACACAAAGAGGAACTTTGGGCTTGAGCCCAGGGAGCCACAGTGATAGGACATAATACTTAGAGGAGATGCAAAGAGGTCCTATCTTCCAGTTTACACACGCACACACAGCCCTTCGATGGGCTGAAAAGTGTAGGTTTGGGGATGCAAAGACTGGGCTCATCTCCTCTCTTATTGAATGACTCCATATTTCCACCATTCGAAAAGTTCCCATTCTCTTTAGATCCCCCAGGCATTGTGGTCCTTAGCAAACCCGTGACTCCCCATATTCCACTGCTGACTCTCTCCGTTCTCTCAGGGCACTGTGCTAGGCGGTGCTTCTTAACACAGTGTGCATATGGCAGATGGCAGCCCAATGACTCTCTCAGTTCTTGTACCTTGGGTGCAAACAACTGGCCATCATGTCCATTCTTGCCTCTGGGTTCCTTCTAGCTCACCCTCTCCTCACCTGCCCAGACATTATCACATCTTACAAACTTATGCTTCAGGCAACCTTTAAATGCCTCTTGATGATTAATTTCATACCTTGAAAGCAAGTGTGTGCAGGTGTGCACACACGGACATGCCTGGGTGGATGTTAGGCATCCTCGTCAATCATCTGATTTGTGAGGGCTGAAGTGATGGCTCAGTGGTTAAGAGCACCTGCTGCTCTTCCAGAGGTCCTGAGTTCAATTCTCAACAACCAAATGGTGGCTCACAACCATCTGTAATGAGATCTGGTGCCCTCTACTGGCCTGCAGGGATACATACAGGCAGAACACTGTATCTGATTTATGTATGAGTGCTCTATCTGCGTGTACACCTTTATGCCAGAAGAGGGCATCAGATCCCACTAGAGATGGTTGTGAACTACCCCATGGTTGCTGAGAATTGAACTCAGGATGTCTAGAAGAGCAGTCAGTAGTCTTAACCACTGAGCCATCTCTCCAGCCTCCTTACTTATTTATTTGGAGACAAGATCGCACTATGTAGCCTGGATCACCTGGAACTTACTATATAGACCAGACTGGCCTTGAATTTACAGAGATCAGTTTGCCTCTTCCTCCCCAAATGCTGGGATTAAAGGTGCGAGCCACCTACCACACCCAGCTTGGAGTGTGTCTTATTGTTTGGTGTGATTTTTATCTGCTCCATCTCTGCCTTTTGGGACAGGGTCTCTCACTGAACTTGGAGTTCACCACTTTGTCTAGACTGGTCGGCCAGCCCCAGGGCTGACCCTGTCCACACCTCATGTGCTAGGATCATAAGTGCACATCACCAGGTTTTTAATAGACGTCGGGAGGTCGAACTCAGGCCCTCATGCTTGTGGGGTAAGAGATTTGTGGAGTGAATAATCACCCCTATCCTAAAATACAAAAGCAAAGTATTTAAGTCTCTATTTCACAGCCCCAAGCTCTCTCCCCCTCCCTGGGCAGTCTGAAGAACGTTTTCAAACACACACACACACACACACACACAGAAAGTACACAAGACCTCAAAGGAAGCCAATCATTTTGAAATACAGTGATCACAACATTTTTTAAGTTGCAATATAGTAATGTGTGCTCCTCCATTAATAGATTAGAGAATAAATTCCCATGGCAGGACTAAGAGCCGTCAGTTTGAAACATCCCTGCTAAATAGTACTATGATCTGTCGCTAGCATTCACAGTGTAAGAAAAACTACATTTCAGTTGGGAGCCAGTGAACATAGAATTCCCCAAGGAAAGCACCTTTGGAATTCTTTTGGGGACTCTCTTGGTGGGCAAAGACCGCAGCTTCAAGTTCAGCATGCACCTGTTTCGAACAGTGCTTCTCAAAACGAGGCCCCAGAACCAGGTGGGCTAGCATCATCTCTCCGAAATGAAAATTATCTCCCAAACATCCAATTTAGGAACCCTAGCTGTGGGTCAGGAGGGTACACCTGAGCAAGCCTCTTCGGAGTCTGCTGTGTGGCTCCCCTCAGAGGCAAATGGGATACTGTTTCCGCAGTAGGGTGCGTGGCTACTTACCGGGAAGACCTAAATTCCCCCTTTGCTCCCCAGATCTGAGGAAGACTGTATGTAATTCAGCCCCAATCATCCTTAAAGATTGGAGTGTTAGGCTGTTGCTCCTGTCAAATGTGCAGGCTCAGATACAGCTACACAGGCAGCGGCTAAGGTTTTCCTCCTTTGTGTACATAAAAAATAATTGGCCTTCTAATTACCTCCATAAAAATGAGAAAACTTGGTCTGCTTATTGGCACCTTTATTAGCACTAGGAAATAATTAGACTCCTTAACAGCTCTCTAATGATCCCTAGAGGAGGGAGCCATTTTAAAGTGTCTGTTCCATTATTGGGTCATTACGGAGGCTTTCAGAGGCGGTCCGCACAGAGTGGGGCCATAAGAGATGCGTCGGAGTCGGTATGGGACAGAAATGTCCGTCCATCTCTGTCACGTGCCCCTTCCTTCGGGCAGGGGAGCTGGTGGAGTGAGGAAGCACGCCACCTCTCCTCCCCTCCCGTCTTTGTAAGGGACTTGGCGGGTAGGTCCTCATGGGATCCCAGTCCTCTGGGAAAGATCGTTAGGCTTGTAGATTTCAGTTCTGAGAACCACCCCTTCCCCAATAAACCAAAACGAAACAACAGAAAAGCATGGGCTTACAAGAATTGTAGGAATATGGAGAAGTAAAACTGTGGTTTCCCACTGGGTCTCATTGCCGACCTCCGTCAGATTTAGGCTCTCGGGAGGGTTGAGTTTAGGGGCTGTTTTAGGAATAGAACCTCCAAGAAGAGTGAGGCCAAGCCTCTGTTTGTCCAGCAGGTGGCGCCATCACTTTACCTTCCGCGCCTCCTCGAGGGAGATGCTATATTGCAAGTCCAGGACGTGAGGCAGCTATGTGGGACTTCTAAGTAAAGTAACTTTCCCCACAGCACTTTCCCCAGACACTCCTTACTTCTTCATGTTTATGCGAGCATCACAAACAAGCCCTGCAAGCTTGTCAGAAATACGGATTTGCTTTTCTAGATTCGAACAACCAGAATTCAGTCAAGTCATAAAGAATTGTGATCTCCATGGCTGTTGCCTCCCGTCAAGGATTCCCGATCCTTCATCATTCTCTCTCTGTAATGACCTTTAGGGACTTCTAAAAATCTCATGAGACTGGCTTTTCTGGCTGACTCTCGATGTTAGAGGCCCGTTGAAGCAGCAAGGACACCTGGCTGCACCGCTGACCAGTCTTTGGGAAGAGGAACAGCTAATAACACTCAGAGCAAACGTTAGTACACACATCCATGCCTTAGCTTGTGAAGTAGGACGGTCCCTCGTTTTCTAGACTTGCAGAGACAGTTCACCCAAATCAACTGCCCATCCAAGACAGGACTTTCTGAAAGCCCTCCAGTTTGCAGACGGTGAGATCCATTTTGACCAACATAAGGACTCTGTGACATACACAGCACTCCTTAATGAGTGAGTTGGCTCCTGTGTAGGAAGGGTCTCAGAATGACTGACTCTGAGCCCAGTTCCTCCCTCGTTCCCTCCCTCCCTCCCTCCCTTCCTCCCTCCCTCCCTTCCTCTGTTCCTTTCTTCTCCTTTCTAGTCTGTGCCAGGCTCTCCCTGAGCTGCACTCTTAGCCTCTCAGGAGCCCTGTAACTCCACACTGTGCCATCTAGCAGCCCTTAGTATAAGCATATTCAGTTTTTATCGAATACTGGCACAGTCAAGTATTTGAGCTATATAGCTCAATGGTAGAGCTTACACTAGCCCAAGGTCCCAGGTTTGATCTCTAGTACCCCCAAACCTACCCAAAAGAGAATCGGCCAAAAAAGAAAACTAAGACTTGGGGAGGGGTACAATCATTCCTGTTTGTTTGTTGTTTGAAACAGGGTCTCATACTGTGGTTCAGGCTAATCTGGAACTCACCATGGACTCAAATTGGCCTTGAACTCCCAGAAATCATTTTGCCTTCACAGTCCAAGTGCGAGATTCCAGGCATGAGGAGGGATGCCTGTTCCATTTTCTGCAACCTCTGACTTTAAGATAAATGTTGCTTTTATCCGGGTTGTTCACAGCTGAGTAACAAGCTACCCTTAGTGTAGTGACTTTAAACACCTGCATACCTCCATTTGACAGTATGTGCAAAAGGAATTTAGGGAACTCTTGTCTGGCTGAGTTCTCTGTTCCATGTGGCATCACGAAGGTCATGTGGTGACATTTAGTTGGCTAGCGGGCTGGCGGAGGGTCCAAGACCTGTCTCTTCCGTGTGAACTACTCCTTTACACTGTGTGAATATACGTAGGTTTAGCTTAGCAACCCATACAATGAAATGTCTCTCTGTACTTAGTTCTTTCACAGTCAAAAAAAAAAAAAATCAAAGAAAACACAGTAATATACATAATCCAGACCCTCTTTGTATATTCCATCTTTACATGGCTTATTTTTCTTACTTTATTAATTTTTCTGAAAGTTTAATATTTATTTTATTGTCTTTGCTCCTTTAATCTATGACTGTCTGTACTCTTTTATATTACATGTACTGTCTCTTTACTCTTTCTTCTCTCTCCCAAGCCTACATACATTTATCCAACACTGTGACCCATTTAGAGGTCTTGTTTTTTTTTATCTGAATCTGTCTTTATTGTGTATCTGTAATTATTTTCTGACCAGAAGGGCTTTTTTAAATGCTAAGTGGGCATGGCTAGGACCAACATGGCCCTGCCTGCTTGCTCCACCCAGGCCAACATGGCAGATGCATGTTTGCTGCCTCTGAGAGCCATGTGCATTGCCCCATGTTTAGGCACACAGCCAGTAGATGTTGCCATTAAATAAGTTATAGCACTTTGTTCACAAATCCCATTTAAATGCTCATTGGCCAGACCTCCTGAAAGAGTCAGAGCCAGTTGTGCTGTAGAACCAGGAAACTGCTGTTTTGAAACCACACATTTTTTTTTCTGCTACCACTGAATCAAGACCTCTCTTAAAGGAGCCATCAAAATGCTGGCTACCAAGAAGTCATGCTTAACTCTGTTTCTTTGTGTCTAGAATTCTTTTTTAAGCTATCTCAGGTTTTTATGGATATAGTTGACCACATTGGCATATCAAATTGTTGTAGGAGCCTGCTTATTAGTTCCTGGCTGGCCAGACTCGAAATAACCACACAGAAACTGTATTATTTAAATCACAGCTTGGCCTACTAATTCTAGCTTCTTATTGGCTACCTCTTACATATTAATTTAACCCATTTCTATTAATCTGTGTATCACCACATGGCTGTGGCTTACTGGCAAGGTCTGGCATGTCTGTTCCCAGCAGCAGCTACATAGTGTCTCCTGACTCCACCTTCTTTCTCCCAGCATTCAGTTTAGTTTTCCCCACCTAGTTCTATTCTACCCTATTACAGGCCGAGACAGATTCTTTATTCATTAACCAATAAAAGCAACACATAGACAGAAAGACTTCCCACACCAGCGAAGCATTTATAATTGATATTAAGTCTCTGTGCAGTTATTTGGGGACAGAAACGTCTACCTACACTTGCTCATCTGATATCTTGGTGATAAACTGGAAAGCTGGATGGGACATGAGATCAGCTTCACTGGGCCTTTCCAGCATTGAGTCTTCAAGGTAGCCTGCCATCTTGTGGGATGATTCAGCTCCTTGAATACCAGCAAATAAGTGGAAGCCACATGGCCCTTTATTATCTAACCTTAGAAGTCTTGTAGCCCTATGGTCAACTGTAACTTATTTGTCCAGATACTCAAACCTCTACCCAGTCTGGAGGAGAAGGGAGACAAATTTTATCTCCTGATGGGACAAGAGGGACAGCTGCCTCTATGTTTTGAATCCATGCTATTTAATTGAAATTCTGTTTTCCGTGTCTTCTTGAAACTGTACATTTACTAAATCTAGTCTCTCTTATCTGTTTAAGTCTCTCTCTCTCTCTCTCTCTCTCTCTCTCTCTCTCTCTCTCTCTCTCTCTCTCTCTCTTCAAGACAGGGTTTCTCTATGTAACAGTCCTAGCTGTCATGGAACTAGCTCTGTAGACCAGGATGGCCTTGAACTCACAGAGATCCACCTGCCTCTGCCTCCCAAGTGCTGGAATTAAAGGTGTGCGCCACCACCACCTGCTCTGTTCAAATCTCTTTATTAGTCTGGATGTATAGGTCACATGAGGCCCTAGGCTCCATCACCAGTGTGGCCACAAAAGGAAACTACACTCTGTTGAGCTCATTGATGGCCTCACCACAAGACCTAAGCTACAAAGTGAACTTTGGGGTAGCAAGTGACAGCAAAGCTAAAGCCTGGGCTACACAGTGAACTTCATCTCATCCAACCACAAAGGCAATGACAAAAATAAAACATCTACTTATGCTGAAATTTTTCTTTAAAAATTAAAAAAATATTTTTATTTTTATCCATGCATATTAATGTATGCCTGGGTGAATTAATGTGCAAGTGACTTTGCGGGCCAGAGAGTGTCAGATTTCTTGGTGCTGGAATTATAAGCAGGTGAGAGTCACTGGTGAGGGTGCTGGGAACTCAACTCTTGTCCTTTGGGAAAGCAGCAAATGTCCTTAACCACTAGGTCATCACTCCAGCTCTGATATATCCTACTGTTTGTTTGTTTGTTTGTTTGTTTGTTTGTTTTGTGTAGCCCTGGATATCCTGGAACTCTGTAGACCAGGCTGGCCTCAAACTCACAGAGATCTGCCTGCCTCTGCCTCCTTAGTGCTAGGATAAAGGCATGTGCCACCACCACAGGGCTTAGCCTGCTTTCTTTTAGAACCCAGGACCAGGGGTGGCACCACCCACCGTGGGCTGGGCCCTCTTCCATTGATCACTAATTGAGAAAATATCTTAGAGCTGGATCATATAGAAGCATTTCCTCAACGGAGGCTCCTTCCTCTCTGATGACTCTAGCTTGTGTCAAGTTGACACAAAACCAGCGAGTCCAGGGGGAGCTAGGAGAGAACTGTTTTCAGCCAAGTCACTCCATTGTCTTAAGCAGTACTTTAAACTCAGAAATGTAATTTTTTTTAGTGCTTTTGTGAAATAGGAATACTCACACTTAATGATGCAGGACAGGTAAAAATTGAGAAAAGTAGTGCAAATCACATACATCAAAGGGCTGCAGGGTTGCAAGAGAAAAAACTACACTCTTTGAAAGTGGACACATAGAAATTCTGATTTATTTTTGAAACAGGGTTTCTCTGTGTAGCCGTGATTGTCCTGTAACTCACCCTGTAGACCAGGCTGCCCTTGAACTCAGAGGCCTTCCTCTGCCTCCAGTGCTGTGACTAAAGGTGTGTGCCACCATGTCCAATGGATTTGTTTCTTTTATTCTCTTCCTGCCCAGTTACTATAGACCTCTTCATCTTTTTAGCTTTCAAAGCATCAATTCTTCTTCCTTTCAGCCTTTAGCCCGGGTTGTCACTTATCATCCTGTACTGAGGATGGAGATCATCTTTTCCAGCTTAGCCTTGAATGGCATAAGTCTGACTGTTGCTCACGCCAGTTGCATTGTGGGGCACTTCCTGTCTTTGTCACATCTATTTCACCGAAGGCTGACTCACCATCTCAAATTCAGAAAATTACCCTTTCCACCCAGTTATTGGGAAACAAAACACATGCATGTTTAGGCTGTGCAAATCTTCCCTGAGAAGCACTGGCCCCACTTTCCCCTGGTAGGATTACTTGTCATCTGGTGTCTGATGACAGCACATTCCAGAATCAGGAGGCATTTTTATAAACAGTGGCTGTGGCCACCAGAGAACTCAGTAGGAAAGTTTCAGTCTTGGGAAACTGACAGGGATCAGAGCCGAAACTGCTTCTCTTCTAGGACAATACCTCAAGCTTGCCACTGGGATTTGTATAGACCGTCATGTCTGGAGCTCTGCAGATGGGCACTTGGGTCCAGTGAGCTCCTTTCTTTAATGGAAGGGGGACCGCATTAAAGGCTGTAGGGTCTGTAGTAGTTACTTTCTCATTGTTGTATCATGACATCCAACAGTGACAACTTAGGGAAGGCAACTTTGATTTTAGTTTATAGTTTCAGTATAGGACAAGAAGACCTGTGAGTCAAGGTGACAGGAGTTTCTTAGTAAGAGGTGGCTTTAGCTTGTACCAATGTCTTCACATGGTGCTTTACATGGCCTGGACCAGGAAGCACGGTGCCCCTAACAGACCAGAAACAGCTAGATCCTTCAAAAGCCCTCCCCCAGCAACTCACCTCTGCTAAGTGGGATGTGCTACACAAAAATTCACAACCTCCCTAAACAGTGACAACAGCTAGGGACCAAGTTTTCAAGGTCACGAGGCTGTGGGATATGGTTCATGTTCAAACCACAACAATCCCACAAGACTGAGAGCAGTGGAACTGGGTGTTCAAAGGATGCTCTTGGTCCCAAGCAACACAGCTTCCAGTAATGAAGGGATTCCTTGTCACAGAAATAAATATGTCTAGACCTAAGGGGAACCTTTGAGAACAGTTGACCAAGGTGCCAGCTCAGTTTATCAGGGATTCTCCAATGTCTTTCTTCCTGAGTATTGTCTCTACCCCTAGGACATTCTCCAAAGTAGGGGTGAAGTAGACTGTGGCCATAGCATTTCCAGGTCATAGCCTCATCACTCAGTTGAAGCAGAGGGAGACAGCGGTATGTCTTCCTTTGTTAGACTTAGGATATTAGTCCAACACTTTCTCTGTGAGTCAAGGAGCCTAAGCCACAGCTCTTTACAAACTTTAGAGATGTAAACGGGGTTACACAGCCATCATTTTAACCATGACTGTGACAAGGGAGATGTGACTGTATTGATGGCAGCCA
This sequence comes from Microtus ochrogaster, assembly GCF_000317375.1. Lineage (NCBI taxonomy): Eukaryota > Metazoa > Chordata > Mammalia > Rodentia > Cricetidae > Microtus > Microtus ochrogaster. The sequence continues at coordinate 8,648,124 of NC_022018.1, forward strand.
TAAAGTCAGGGCTGTTCATGAAACTGGGAACATCACTGCTTTCAAAGGAAAGTCTAGGCTCTCTTAAGAAGAGAAAGGAAACAAAGACTGTAAACACTCCTGGCAGGCTATTGGACCTGGCTTCTTCCCCAATCAAGGGACTTCAGTAGGGAAGAGCAGAAGCCTAGATGGACAACTGAAAACCAAGACTTTGACTTTTGTCAGTTGCAGGAATCCAGATTAGGTGATGGAACCAGATGGGGCTAGAACCAAAGAGATAGAGCAGAGCGTACTAGAAGGCACACATTTGAGCAAAAGCCTACTCTAAGTTCTAGTGAAGGTTTAGCTATGTTATGAGAACAAGGGTAGCATTTGTTCTGGGGACAATGAGTTTGTCTCAGGCTAGTGTTATCAGCAATGAAGAGTACAGAGGAATAAAGCTGGGCCTCTGAGGGTCGGAACCTATTCCACCATGAGTGTCGACTCTAACATCAAACGCCACACTTCACAGTGCAAAATAAAATTTCATTTCTTTGCAACTTTTCCAAGATGTAAGGAACATGGCCCCTCTCAACTTAGGGAAGCTGAGTGTTGTTTGGAGATGTACCCAGGCTTACCTGGGCTTCCAAACCCCCAGTGGCCCCTCCTTTTCTCATATTTTTTCTTTCCTTTTATTCCATTGGCTGGGCTTCTATCTTCCTTTTTTCATTGGCTCTCAATTTCCTTTTATCTTTTGTTCTAGTCTCTTCAAACCCTGATATTCTCTTTTCCCACCTCTGTCTGCATATTCTTCAAACCCTGATATTCTCTTTTCCCACCTCTGTCTGCATATTCTTCAA
>NC_022018.1:8650903-8652265 GCF_000317375.1 Microtus ochrogaster
AGGACAGAAGCATACATTGTTTCTTTGTATGCCTCACAGTTTTGGTTGTTGTTTTTGTTGAAAATGAAACAGTATTACACTGTGGCAAACCTGGACATCAGCTATTAGCCCCTGGCTTTTATGTCTGTTATGGCTGCAGCTTGTTTGGTTTGAGACCTTTCTGAGCTAAAGCTAATTTGTAAAGTCTATATTCTTGTCATTGAAATATGCTCCGTTAACTACAAGTCAGGTAGTTATGAGACAGGTATTTCCTTAAACAAATGGAACCTGGAGGTTGTGTCTTTGAGGTCTGTCTCCAATACTCAGCTAGAATCTGTTAACACTGCTTCAGTCTTCCAATTGTTCTTTTGCAGAACCTTAAGGTCAACCTAAACTGAGAGTCTAAGGCCTCCTGGCACTTTCTAGGTGTAAATACAGGCTTAGGCATGTACACGGTCCTTTAGGCTACTAAGAACACATTGTAGCTTTCCAAAACCCTTATTCCCCAAAGCACAGTACTCCAGCCTTTCCTCCCAGGTATTTTTGTTTCTTCTGTTGTTTGCCCAATTGCTATCCAAGGACCTCAGGCAACAGAAACTAAAACAATTTGCCTGTGGAAGTTTCTGATAAATGCTCACTGATGGTGGCTTTGACACACACAAGTTCCAGGCAAGCAGGTGCGAAAAAGATCAAATACAGACACTTTGCAATGGAGGTGCGATCTGCTCCTCCTGCACTGTGGCTTCCAAGGACTACTTCTCATCTGGTAAGTGGGAGATGGAACTAGAATAAGTTAACCTTCAGGAAGGCTTGCTGTTGTTACTAAGAATACCTGTTCCTGGGGTTGCTGTGTGCTTTTAGCATTAAAAAGTTCTGGAAAAAATTGGCTATGATAATTTTCTCTATATTTTCACTGTGTTTTCAGAGGCTGGGTTTTTGGAGTTATCAATTATGCCTTTTTATTATTTTGACAAGTTATTTATTAATTGATGTTATTGTACATATGCATGATGTGTGTGGGGCTTGTACAACCTATGGCGCAGGTGTGGAGGTCAGAGGTCAATTTGGAGAGGCAGTTTTCTCCTTCTACCTTTATGAGGTTCCAAGGATTGAACTCAGGTTGTCAGAGTTATACAGCAAACCCATTACCCACCGAGCCATCTAAATGACTCTAGAGAGGTTATTTCTTTGTTTATTGTTTGTTTTGTTTTTCAAACACACTTTAAAGTCTCAGCAGCTCAAAGGGGGTGGGTTTAAAGAAGTGTCTTCCAAACCATATCTGAGTATAACAGAGAGAGCACTGACTCTATTCACTTTCTGGAAGAACAAAGCTCCCATCATGCCCCATTCTCTGAGTCTTTCTTTTTTACTATTTATTTATTT
>NC_022018.1:8652365-8654228 GCF_000317375.1 Microtus ochrogaster
TATTCTTCAAACCCTGATATTCTCTTTTCCCACCTCTGTCTGCATATTCTTCAAACCCTGATATTCTCTTTTCCCACCTCTGTCTGCATATTCTTTTTTTCCCAGTCATCATTTTCCTCCCTTCTGGTATCTGACATAAGTCTTTCTGAACAAAATTCAAAATGGACTGAAATTATTTAATTACTAAATAAAAATTATTTTGACTTTCCTTTCCATATGTATTTGGTCTTGATAAAATGAAGGATTACCAAGTGTGGAAAAAAAAAAAAAGGAAGACCACAAATCCAGGGGGGGTCCAGGACAGTCATCCCCCAAAGAGGGCTCAGAAGATACCTCACTCATCGGAAATAGCTTTCTCGGCTGGAAAATAAAGAGATAAATAATATGTTTTTTTTTTTCTTCAGGGCCCTTTGGGATTCTGAGAACAGAGCCTGGAAGTCAGTCTCTCCCCAATTTTGGACTGGTTTTATTTTTATTTTGTTTAGAAATGAGTTATTTGGAAAAGAGTGATGAGCGCCAACTAATTGCTATGGATAGTACCATTGACCCTCGACAGATACTGAGGAGAGCAGAGCACCATGGCTCTGGAGAACACGTCACTCTAAAAAGGAAGTTCTTCTTTGCCATCCAGATTCCCTGCATCTGGGAATGTCTTGGTTTCGTCTGCATTTATTTTTATTTTTATTTATTTATTATGTATACAATATTCCGTCTGTGTGTATGGCTGCAGGCCAGAAGAGGGCACCAGACCTCATTACAGATGGTTCTGAGCCACCATGTGGTTGCTGGGAATTGAACTTAGGACCTTTGGAAGAGCAGGCAATGCTCTTAACCACTGAGCCATCTCTTCAGCCCTTTCTTCTGCATTTTTGAAGGCTGATGTCCGATACAGAATCTCAGTGGGGCAGCATGCATTCTCTTTCTCTCAGCTCCAGTGCCACCCTCCTACCAATCCTTCTGGATGATCCTTTGTTCTAGACATGCCATGCTCCTCTCTTGAAGGCTCTCTCTGTCTCTTGTTGCTTTGGCTATGGTGTATTTTAGCATGCATCTCTAGAGTTTTTTTCTATTGTCATTCACATGGCCTCTTAGATGTGGAGATTTATTGGGAACTTTATTGTATGTTTGAGGGCTTCCCATAGTTCTCCTAAGTTTTCGGTTTCCTCATTTTTTTTTTGTCTATTTGTTTGTTTGTTTGCTTCAGCCTAGAAATCAGCAGTTCGTTTAATCCTCAATCCTGTTGTTTTTAAATGCCAGTTCAGATCTTTTGTAGTGCCCCTTTAGTGGGTTTTGTATTTCAGTTATATACCTTGTTGTTGTTGCTGTTGTTGCTTGGTTGATTTTTTTTTCCTTCCAAGACAGGGTTTCTCTGGGTAACAGCCCTAGCTGTCCTGGAGACCAGACTGGCCTCGAACTCACAGAGATCCGCCTGCCTCTGCCTCCCAAGTGCTGGGATTAAAGGTGTGCGCCACCACGGCCCAGGCAGTTACTGTACTTTTTAACTTTAGAGTTTCTGCCTAGGTCTTTTTTTTAAGTTTTTCTTTCTTTCTTAATGTTTTCTGTTTAGTGAGACATTCTTGTGCTTCCAATCATGTTAGTTATTTGAGCTGATCTCAAACTCCTGGTCTAGTAAATTCTCTTCGGGTACAATTTCTGTGCATCCGATTTTTTTGTTTATGGGTCTGTCTTATGGTTTCTATTGCTATGGTGAAACACCATGACTCAAAACAGGTTGAGGATGGACACGTTTTTGGGGCTTAAACTTCTATATTGCTGTTTATCACTGAAGGAAGCCAGGACAGGAACCCAAACAAGACAGGAACCTAGAGGCAGGAGCTGATGTAGAGGCCATGGAGGGGTGCT
>NC_022018.1:8655799-8666628 GCF_000317375.1 Microtus ochrogaster
TTTATTTATTTATTTATTGTGCATTGGTGTTTTGCCAAATGTATGTCTGTATGAGGGTGTCAGATCCCCTGGAACTGGGGTTACACACAGTTGTTAGCTACTGTATGAGTGCTAGGAATTGAACCCAGGTCCTCTGAAAGAATAGCCAGTGCTCTTAACCACTGAGCCATCTCTCCAGCCTCACTCAGGGTCTTTTTAATGAAGACTTCAAGCTGCTTTTCAAGTGGATAAGATTCCTTCCTCATGTCTGTGAAATGTGATGTGATGGATAGTCCCTTCTTCAGAAGAACTGAAGTCTGGAGAATCTTGCTGACTTGTTCAAGGTCCCACCCACATTGGACACCCCATCAAGTGCTCTTTCCTGATGCAAAGCTGCAGAGGTGTGTGCAGACACTGTACATGGGTAAACCAGAACCCCATGTTCTTGTTTCAAACACTGGCTTTGCTCTATCTCCCTATTCTTCCTCCCACCCATTCCTACACATCACAGGGGAGGGAGGAGGACAGTCTTAAGGGACTTACTTGATCAGGCTGGTTCCCAGGGAGAACACAATCTCATCCAAAGCCTTGCTCTCTGTGTTTACTTTTTAGAGTTCTTGACTACCTGCTGTTATCTGTGGCACTGAGTGGCACAAGGAATGAAAAGGAGTTTTCACTTTACAACCATGACCCAGAACTCATCACCTGCCCACATTGGAGTTTGTCTGCCTGGCATGCTCTTTATCATGCTGCCGTGTCCCAGTGTGAATGGTGCCTGCTGGACCGGTGATGGTGGGAACTGAATTATCTGAGTTGTGGCAACAAATAGATGCCCAAAAACATGCTGGATAAAACACAAGAGAAGTTCGTGTCTTCCTTAAACTGGAGCAGCTATTCCGGAGTGTTTTATTGGAGGGTGAGGGTGGTGCTATTGTCCATGCAGTCATGTAGGAACACAGATTAATGCACTTTCACCTTCAATTAATGCCTTACTATGTGACTCTGGTCATTGTCATTGAAACTGTGGAAGGTAGAAGCCGCACAGATGCCTTTGGGTTTACAGTTGTCTCAAATCCCAGGAAGCCCATTGCAAGATGACAATATCACAAGGTTCTACTACATGCAACCTACCAGATATCCTAGATTAGCAACACAGCATACTGCAGAGTGTTGTCTCCTTGGGTCTAGCCTGTGAGGGCCCATAGTTTTGAATCTGTTTCTTCTTGGCTAAAGGTCAGAGAGTTCAGACCTGTTCTTGTTTCTCAAGGATGAACAAGATGTTTGACCAAGGGTGTGAGAGGAGGGAACACCAGTTGAGAGAATTCCTCCACAAGATCCAGCTCTGAGGTATTTTCTTAACTAGTGATTGATGTGGAAGAACCTAGCCCATGGTGGGTGGTGCCATTCCTAGACTGGTGGTCCTGGGTTCTATAAGAAAGCAGGCTTAGCAAGCCTTGGAAACAAGCCAGTAAGCAGCACTCCTTCATGGACTCTGCATCAGCTCCTGCCTCAAGGATCCTGCCCTATTTGAGTTCCTGACCTAACTTCCTTCAATGTGGAACAGTGTTGTGGAAGTGTAAGACAAACCCTCTTCTTCCCAAATATTTTGGTCGTGGTGTTTTATCACAGCAATCGCTACCCTAACTAAGACACCAGTATAATTTCAAATGTTGAACAATAGGATGCTCTGCAGGCGACTGACAGACTATAAGTCTCCGTATAAACTCTGGGAGCTGTGTGTTCTATGGTGCTTTTAGAAGCTGCTCAGCATCTCCTTTTGTTTTCCTAAGCCTCCTCTTCACCTCCTCTACCCCATTAGGGTCCCTGAGCTGTAGCGAGCTCCCTTGCCTCCCTCCCTTAGGGAGACAGCTGTGCAGGAAAAGGAAGGAGCCTCTCAAATTCCCAGCTCCATTCCTTACCCATTTCACCTTTCACGGTTACTCTTTTTCTTTATGGACTAGTGACCTCCTTCATCGGTTCAAGTGGCTCCTGGTGACTTTCCGGAGACTCTGGCGGGTGTTCTACAGGAAAATAAGATGCTACACACTCTGTCTTGAAACTGACAAGTATAAAGGGGGAGGGCGGGAGAGTGTGAACCACTAACACCCTTGCTGGCTGAGAAGGGGATGGGCGACTGCTTTCTGAGAGGCCGGTGAGGAAAAGGAGTTCACCGGGATGGGCCAGCTGTATCCTGGCCTTCCTCACATCCCGGCGGAACACAGCATAAACGGGATGGCAGCTTTAATGTGCTGTCTGCCCGGGGAGCCACGTCTCAGGGCCAGAGTAGGACCTACGAGAATCCTACTAACAACTCAGGGTTCCGGGTTAGCCTCACCCTTCCCTTCCCAGCATAATAGCCCGGGCGAGGTGGGAGACACAAACGGAGGCGGTAGAAGTCACCAGGCTCACCCTGGGGCTCAAGGTTTTATTTTTCACTCAGGGGATCCAGCAGAGGATGAAATCTGCTAGAGGGAGGGCTCCGGGAGAAACCAGTTGTACAGCTAAGTTCTTTTCCTTGACTTTAACCTGCTGCACCTCAGCCTGCAGCTAGCCCTAGGTCTTCCAATGACCGAACCAGCTCCATCCCTGCCACTCAGAGCTGAAGGATAGGGAACCAGTGTTCTAATTCTGAACACTGCACTCCCTCGGAGGAAGACCGTGAGCTGCAGTCTCAAAGACATATTTCAAATATGCAAATTCTCTAACCTGGTCCTTCAGTTTCCCTTGCCAATAATGACAGTGTGCTTGTAACGCTGCAGCGAGGATGAAGCTGATATAAATCACCACAGAACAGCGTCTTCACAAGTTACTCGCTAATTCTGCCGACAACGAACTTCTAGGCGAATGAGCCCCTGCCTGGATAGACACATCTGCCCCAGCTTAAAGTCCCGGTAAAACGGAATAAAGTAAAAGGCCTTGGCACCGCAAAGACCCTCGAGACTACTTTCTACCGAACGAATCACCGCTCTTGTTACAGACCCTCCGGCAGCGATCAAGCCCCAATGCCAGCGGCGGGGGGAGGGGGGGTACAGCGGAGGGGAAGATTCTAATCCTGGAGAAAGCATTCGAATCCTAGGCCCTGGCCTAACGGAACCTAGTACCTTGGGAAAGCGGAGGTAAAGTCCTCCCTCCCTCCTGGCTTCCCAGGATGGCTGACTTGTGAACTTTTCTACTGTGTTCCAAAACCTCTGTCTTCCCCATCGAGTGCACAAGCTCAGAAGGTGGAGTGCCTAAGCTTCTTCGCAATAGGTGGTGTCAGTCTGTCCTGATGCTAAAGATTCGCTTTATTTTGGCATGGCAAGTGGTCCCTAGAAAGCCGACTAGGGACAGAAGTGACGAACACTGGCTAGGGCTAAAGCGAGGCAGTCCTCGGAACTCAGATGCTCCAGGTACAGCGGGCCTATGCTAGATCTCATCTTAGGAAGGGGCGAAGGTTAGGAGTATTTAGAGAGGGTCTTCCTTGTGTCAGGAGGCCTTTTCTCATCAACCAATCATCTAAGCAGGGTGGGACACACTTTTGCTGTGACTCCCATCTGTGAGTTTAATCTGCTCCATTACACTCGGATTTCACCCTCCACCATAGGAGAAATTATTTCCCAACTCCAATCTTACAGACACCGTTGGAATCTTCACAAGAGACTCCTCTGGAGCAGCGGACAGCAGCTGGGGTCAACAGCCCTAAACTCAGGAATAGGAATTTTTCCTTTCCTCTACATTACTGGAAGGTGGCCAGGGGGAGCAGACAGTGAGGGCTAACTTGCTACGGGTAGGGGTGAGGCACTGAGAAAAGGAGCGGCCACAGATATGGGTCAGCCCAGGCACACTGCTCTCTCCTCTGCCTGCAGTCACTCTCTGAGCAGGCAGGTCTGGTCACACCGTCCTCTGGCGCACAGTTGCCAGTCTCACATCCTTAAGAACACTCATGAGGTCTTACCTAGCTCTTAGTCACCTAGCTCAGAAGGCTCAAGTCAGAGGGACAGAATAGGAACAGTTTCAATTTGGTCTTTCCTCACAGGACTTTAAACACAAAAGCTTTGGTGTCCTTCTTCCAGGGTTTTTGCATGTTCTGAGAGCCAAAGAGCTGCTGGTGAGATCCGTGGGGCTGGTGCGTGAGGAGGCGATTTCAGATTCTCTGCTCTGTTGTAGGCGCTCAGGCTCTGCTTTTCTCCTCCAGTCTTCCTGGCTCCGATATGCTTTCCTGGCTGTGGATACCGGAATCATCAACTGCTCCGCAGACATGGCCGGATGTCACTTCCTTAAGATGCCCCTCAGGTACTCTAGAAGACCACCGGTGCAGGTGGAGAGGGATGGTCCCTCTGGATCCCCTGGGTTCAGAGCTCTTAAACCCAAAGGAGAGTTTCTTTTCTCAGGTCTTGTCAGCTGTCCTTTAGTGACTGGATCCTGCTGTCTTCTTTTGTGGTCTCATTACAAAGTCGTAGTGGGGACCTGCTCAGGAACAAATTAAAGGACATCTTTTAGCAGACTCTCAGGGGAGCAGGAAGGGAGATTTGGTATTCCCAGGTGCCAGGGCAAAACTCTTTGACTGCTAAGGGAGGGGCTGGCTGTAAGCGGTAGATGGAAGAGGGTCCCTAAGAATCTTGTTCCACGGATTCTGCTAAGGCTGTTTTTTTAAAATACAGTTAGTATCTGTTTATTATGTCCAGTTTTCGTGTTATGATAGGAGCTGCAGTAGGAGTGGCTTGTACTGATAGGTGCGGTGAACTTCTGCACCCTCTCCCCGCGTTTGTCTTTAAACACGTATTTTCCAGGCTAGCTGGTGGAGAAAGAGTGCAACAAGGACGATCCATCTAGCTGAACTGCTCGGTAATCACTTTATGGAATATAGCCCTGCAACTGGCCCTTTGCCTCCTGCTGGCACTCGGGAGCTTCTTAGAGCAGGAATTGTATCCTGGAAGACACTAGAGAGGGTGTCTCTGATGGATCCCTGATCAGCTGCCACCTCTTGGCTGGGATCATTTCTGTCTCTGTGACCAAGTAGCTTGGTACAGAGGCCTTTCCAGAAAGGTCCTCTGCAAGACGTTGCTCTGATGTCAACAGGTCATCCTACAGGGACTGGAAGTTGGCAGGGGTGGCAGAGGACAGTTGTGAACTTTAATGTTCCTCGGAGAGAATCCTGGTGTGGGGGAAGCTTGACATACACGTGTGTGTTGTGTGTATGCTGGACAGGTTCACGTGTGTACTACATATACGTAGATCAAGAAGGGAGCGTGCTTGTGTGGTAATGTATTGAGAGCCCCAGTGCTTGGTTCTGTGTTTGAGTGTAATAATTTACAAGGATGTTGCTGCCATCTATTTCCAGGTATTAACATGGATGCTGCAGTCCATTTCCCTAGGAAGCAGCGACCATCATAATTGGTTTCGGTGCTAATCAAAATGAATGGAATAAAGCAGGCTCCAAATAATTGTGACTGGAACCAAAGTTAAATGTGTGTCTTCTTTTTCACGTGATAATTCACAGCCCGTTTTCCTGTGAACGTGGTGCGAGGGATGACTTGGAACACAGAGGCTACTGCATTTTCTTTATCCAGCCAAGTGATTGTGCAGAAGTGTGGACTATGACATCACCAGGCAGTCTGGCCAAGTGGGCTGACACAGGCAGCTCCATTTGGAACTCTCCAGACGGACTTTCAGGCAGTAGCTGCTAGCTCTGCTTGCCTCAAGTCAGAGGAAGTTGAGCTGCTCGGTCTGCAGGAGAGCAAACCAGTTCCAGAGAGTACTTGAGACCTTTCTGGAAAGAAGGGCCTCCCCCGAAGAGGCCAAGGACGCTCCCAGGGCTGGACCTTCTCTTTGGAGTGGAAGAGGAGGGGCCCTGGGTGTGGGCCCAGGTAGAGGAATCCAGCCTCTAGGAGTCTTCCAGGTTTGTGAATTCCCCTTGAACTCCAGGCCGCACAATGGGTGAAACCTCCAGTACCCATTAGCCCATTCAACTGCCTGAGTCATGGGAGAAGAAACTCTTGATTAAAAAAAAAAAATCCGAGAGAAGAGGTCTGATGAGTTTATGGTTGAAACAGGAAGTGTTGGTTTTATTAGAAAGGAAATCTCTGAAGAGGTCATAGGGTCCAGGGGAAGGTCCAGCTCTTCCCTTGCATCCCATCCAGCCCACGGTGGGCAGGTGCTCCCCTGATAGCCCTGTTCCCAGTCAAGCAGTCACTGCTATTGCGAGTCAATACCCAGAAGCCTTAACTTCCTCCTGAGTCTGGCCTGATTTGGATCTGCCTCGACCGGTCTGGACTTGTAGGATAGAAGGGGGCTAGAACTACAGACCAAAAACAATACTATAGGTTTCTTTGCAGCTAGTGCCCCACACTCAAGAGCCCCTAGGCCTGCCCCTAGGAGCCTCTGCACCCGCTTGCTAGCATCCACAACACTGGCCCTCGGCTGGTGGTCCACTCTCCTTCCCTTCCACCTTACCCAGGGCAGGTAGCCAAACTCAGAGACATTTCCTCCTTGGTTAGACAAGGGTGTGCTCTGGAAATACAGGTCTCAGCCAATACTTCTAGTCGGGCGAATCTCCACGGACTGTCGTCTCCAGTTCTAGTGACTTCGACCATGCTGAGAAGTAATTCCGACTCAAAACTTTCCCTCCCATACCCCACAATTCCAAACTCATTTCTACCTCTGCACGCAGGCTCTCAATTCCCTCTACAACCCCAGCGGTGGTGTGTGTGTGTGTGTGTGTGTGTGTGTGTGTGTGTGTGTGTTGGGGGGAACGTCAGGTGGGGGCTCCACTGTGGTGGCTGTGGTGGAAGCTGGAAGCCTGATCCTTGTTTCAGCAGAGAAAAGAGACTAAGGTATTAATAGGAGGAGGCTTCCGAGTTTTCAGTTTCATCCCTTTACCTTGAGAGAGACACACTAAGAAGGAAGGCCAGTCCAGGTTGCCAGGACTCTGCCCAATATCACCGTGAAGAACTGCTCACCCGGGGAATCCAGTCCCTATAGGGAAATCAGACTCTGTTACAAGCCAGGCCGCCGGGCCTTGGAGCACATATCCATATATTTATGATTTCTAATTTTATTATAAAATAAAAGCAGAAATATCTCCCGACGAACATTCACATGAGGGCATAAAAGGGGAAAGGCAAGTCTGCGGCTGGGAGGCACTCTGGGCTGGGAGTGCAGAGACCACCGTCTAGGGAGGAAGAGAAGAACCAGCGTGGTGGGAAGAAGGGGGGGAGGGGGAGGATGAAAGATGGAAGGAGCCAGAGGCAGACAGGGAGGGAGGGAGGGAGGGGGAGAGAGAGAGAGAGAGAGAGAGAGAGAGAATGAATGAATGAATGAAGGAATGAATGGGATTGCTCAGGGGCTTCTGGGATGCAGTCCTTTCTAGCTGGCACTTAGGCTCACACTGAGAGGAGTCTTTGAGGACCAAAGTCCCAGGATGTCTACCTTCCTTCATATGGATTCGTGGAGAGTTAGAGAAGAAGGGGCTCAAATAAATGACCAGAAGGAAGAAAGACTTGGAGTATGATGTGAGAAAATCAGGAGGCGGGAGGGGAGGGGGGGGAGATTGAGAGCTTACTCCAGACATTTAGAAGGAAAAGAGAAAAGAGGATTAACAAGCAAGAAGGCACAGAGGAGAAATAAGAAACCAGAAAGGCAAGTGGAGGAAAGAAAGAAGGGAGAAGAGATGAGAAAAATCGGGGTGGTGATTGCGGCTTATAATTTATTCCCTTGCCTGGTTCAAGACCGAGTCCCTGGCCTCGAAAAGATCTCAAAAGCAACTTATCCCCCAGAGGGTCCCCTAGCAGACATTTGTCCACTTTGTCCCGCCGCCAGTTCTGCTGCTCCTGCGTCGCGTGGCGTGGCGTGGCGTGGCGGTCTTCTAGTACCCGGTACGGAGTCCAGCACCTATGGCTCTCCCGCACCACCTCTCCTGTCCCCGCACCAAGCTCGGAAAGCAAGAGCTCTAGGAGCCCAGGTCCACAAGGTTGGCAGACATGGGGTTGAGTATGGAGTCCTGTAGGCTGTGGTGGTGCTGCAGAGGGTCCGTGCCGCCTCCACCCGGCACTGGCACGGGTACCGCGCTCGGGCCGGGAGGGTGGCCCAGGCTGTGCACGGAGGGAAGCCCAGGGGGCGGAGGAGGGCTGAGCAGCAATGCGGGACTGGACGACGAGTGGTCTGGCGTCCCCGACGGTGTCTTCTCATCCTCGGAGCTGCCTAGCACCGACTTGCCGCTGCCGTTGAGCGAGGAAACCAGCGGGTTGTGACTGCTGGAATTGGAGTTCTCGCTGTTCTCCCTGCAAGCGCAGGAGCAAAGCAGTGGGGTCAGTGGGAAAACGAGGCCACTTCGAGAGCGCCACCCCTCAGGACGTCAGCGTCTGGGGCTCAACTGAGTGCCACTGAGGTTGCTAAAGGGTGTTTTCGATTTCTACCATTTCGGACGCTCCGCGTTTGGTTTCCTGTGGCGTTCTGAACCCCGCGACTCTCTAGCCTTCTCTTGTCCTTCTCCCCGTTATCAATGACTTAATCTCATGACTACCTTTCGGACTCTCTCTACATGTCCTGCCCTAGTCTCCCACTCCATTTCTTCCCTCGAGCAGAGGCACCAAGCAGGGTGCCAGGAATTGGGTGAATGAGGTGCCGGAGCCTGAATTTTCAAATCACTTAGGCTGGACAAACTAGGTTTGCTGGGTAGAAGTGGGGTCAGAAGTTCCAGATACGGAGATCCCAGCTTGAGGGGCCCACTTGGAGTTGGGTAGGCATGGGCCTCCTTTCCCTTTGGCCTTTCTCAGCCCGAGGGTAACTTCTGGTTGCAGATAGGCATGGGTGGGTGGGTGGGTGGGGGCTCCTGAGAATTCGTTCCCGGATTCCAAACTGAGCCTCTGTGAGCCCTATTTGATTGGGCATAAGGATCAGGCTTTGAGAACGGAAGACTTCTCCCTAGCCATCTGCTGAAAACTATTTAGCCAGGGGACTAGGAGCTCTGAATGGAGAGCAGCCCCTGGGGAAAGCTAGAGGGAAGGACCGGTGGTTAATGCTGGCCTGGCTCTTTCTGTCATAGCCAGAACCCAGGGACACAATCTGTAGCCCTCACCTGGGGCCTGGTCAGAAACCCTAGCCGAGCCAGCCTGAGAGTGAACCCAGATCGAGAGCCCGCCTCCGGTCCTGCTTTTGTGGACAGTCCCTGGAGGGGTGCTGAGTATTTGACATCCTGCGTAAAATCTCTGTGGATTCCTAACAGCTGTTCTGTCTGATTTCCTGAGGAAGCATCTATCTACCCGACTAGCTGTTGAGAGAGTGAGACTTCATCACCACAAAAAGTCCGACGTCAAGGTTTTAAATACCCAGGTCCACTCTGCCGTTTGCTCATCTTTCCCACTGTCCCCCTTATCCTGGACTAGGGTCATTCAAACTCTGAGTTGCACACATCCCACACCGCCTAACTGTTGTTTTGCCGCGAAGGAGGGATTCTGTTCCCATTCCCCGTTTTTCTCCACTTCCCCTCATCCAGATTAAAGTTCGAAGCGGGTTGCAGGGCCTCCACGCTTAGGTTACTTCCGCAAGTCTTGGATTCCGAGGGAAAATACAGCTCCCAGCCCTTGGCAGATCTCAGTTTACCTTACACACCCGATTTGCTCATCGAAGAGAGCAGGACCCGATGAGAAAAAGGTCAAGGGGTCTGGAAAGTCCTAGAAGGCTTGCTGGATTCAGCAGGCCAGAAAAGAGGTCTGTGTTTGTCTTCTCCCCCACGGCTGACACTTCCTCCCGGGGGGCCTTCATCTCTCGGTCCTTTCCACGCGGGATAACTCCCAACTCCCTTGTCCTCAGCTATGTCTTCATTGCTCGGATAATACTAGGGAGGTTCCAATCCCAGCTCTGACTCCTTAAAAAGCACTTTGACCTAGAGGTGACATCCGAAACCATCTCTGATCCCCCATACCCTTGGTTGTTGGAGGAAGAGCAGGCCCCGAGCCTATGCCTACCTTGCAGGGGCATCCAGGCCCACACCCCTGCCCTCTTTGAAATTATTTATCCAATCTAGGCCATCCACAAGGGACTAGGGAATTAGCTGAGAATGTACACACTACTTTGCCCGCTTTAGACAAATTCCTGGCCGCTCAGTCTCCAGCAAGATATAAACGCCGTTTTGAGCTAGTCTGGGCTGCAGCCGGGGGCGTAACCTGGACCCAGGTTCAGTTTAATCGTCTCCAGGAGCACACCATCCCCCGACCCTCGGGACCCGGGAAACCGGCGCCGATGCTCTACTTACTCGTACCTTTCCTTGGCCTCGGCCGCCCGGTCGCGCTGCCGCCGGTTTTTGAACCAGTTGCTGACCTGCGTGGTGGTGAGGCCGGTGGCCTCCGCCAGCTCGCGCTTCTCCCGCGGCGACGGGTAGGGGTTGTGCGCGTACCACTCGCGCAGCACGCTGCGGCTCTTCTCCTTGAAGCAGTAGCTGGTCTCCTCGCCATCCCAGATGGAGCGCGGCAGCGGGAACTTGCGTCGCACGCGGTACTTGCCCACGGCGCCCAGGGGCCGGCCGCGCAGTTTCTCTGCCTCGATGTAGTGCGCTTTGAGCCACAGCTGCTGCAGCTTGGCGTGGTTGTGCGGCGAGAACTGATGGCTCTCCAGGATCTTGTAGAGCTCGCGGAAGTTGCCCCGGTGGAAGGCCACCACGGCCTTGGCCTTGAGCACGCTTTCATTCTTGTGGAGGTGCTCGCAGGCGGGCAGCGACCACAGGAAGCGACCCAGTCGCTCGATGTTGCCGCCCTGCTGCAGCACCTCGCACACGCACGCCACTTGCTCCTGCGTGAAGCCGAAGGTGGGCAGCATGGACATGGTGCCGGCTGCGCGCTCGCCCGCCCGCCTGCCCGCGCGCTCTCACCGAGCCT
>NC_022018.1:8666809-8668292 GCF_000317375.1 Microtus ochrogaster
CGCCCGCGCCCAAGCCCGGGGGCCGCCCGGGGCGCCGCTCCGCATGCTCCGCGCCCGCCCGCCGCTTGTTCGCTAGTCCCTCGCTCGCTCTCCCTCCCGTCTAGCTCGCTCGCAGCTTTTTTAATAATATTATTCTAAGCGGGCATGAGGCGCGGCGGCCCGCGCCCTGATTGGTCCGGTTATCTGACCCGGGGCCTGCCCGCGCCAGACAATAGTCGAGTCAAATTATTCGCCATGGAGACGCTGTCAGTCACCGGTAACCCGAGCCCCGGCGGCCGGGGCTGCTCCCCCCTGGCCGGCTCCGCTGACAGATCGCTCCGGCTCTGCACACAGCAAAGGGCGGCCGAGACAGGAGCCCCAGGCACTCCCAGAGCCTGGGAGGCGGAGAGGGGCCGGGCTGGGGCCCGAGACGGCGGTGATTGACGGGGCGGACGCCCAAAGAGCAAAGGAGGAGGAGAAGGACTCCGAAGGAGGGGGACTGAGTGGGGGCCCCCGAAGAAAAGAGGAGGACCGAGGTGGGAAGGGAAGGAAGCGGGTAGAAGGGAAAACGGAGGACCGTTTAAGGGGGTGCCTTTCAGGAAAGAGTAAAAGGGGGAAAAGAAGGCGCCTCCAAGGGGAAGAAGTGTGGTATACTTCTTTTTTCTTTTTCTTTCTTTCATTTTTTTTTTTTTTAATTTTTAAAAGGGAAACGCAACAGTGTAGCCCAGGCCTCGCCAGGTGCTCCAGCCCTGGCTGGGTCATCGCGTCGCTCGGAAGGTCGCAGCTGTCAGGCAGAGATACTGTAACCCAGGAGGAGGTCAGTGGATGGACAGTTTGGATTTTCTTAGGGGGCCTCTGAAAGACTTGACTTTCCAACTGACAATGCCCCACCCCCATGCTAGAAACCCGGGGCCCGAGTTGTCCTCCTGGGAAAGGGGGAGGAGGTGGGGAGCGAAGTCAGAGATTTGGCAGTGGCCGCAGCTGGACGCCTGAGAATCAACTTCCCGGAGGATCCCGCCTTTCCTTCCTTTCGGAGCCGGCTGGCTGCCCCGCGGCCGGTACCGCCCCCACTCGGCGCGTTTTGCTTCTCGCCAGGCTGGGATTCAGACTTTAACCCCACGGGGCCCAGGACCCGAGAAACTCCCGGCAGTCCTGGTGTGGCCTCTGCGGAAGTTGAGGGCCAACGACGCAAACTAAGGAACTGCTTAGACCCGCAGACTGCCCTCGGGGAGCTCAGGACAGCCAGTGCAGGATGATTGTAGCACTCCCCAAGGGGCTGGTGCGCAAGAGAGGAGGCAAGATCCACCAGTTTCCATCCTCTCCAGTGGGCCAGGATTCCTGGTCGCCCAAGAACCCCTCGTGGAGTTCCGGCATGAGAGGCCTTAGAAGAGGCTTGGAGGTGTTCCTGCTTTTAGCTTCTTTGTCAGAACACCTCTAGAAAACACGTGGCGCTGCTTCTTTGGCAAAACAAAACGAGAGAGAGAGAGAGAGAGAGAGAGAGAGA
>NC_022018.1:8668392-8684358 GCF_000317375.1 Microtus ochrogaster
AAGGGAGCTCCGGGAAGTGCGCATAGGGGAGGGGATGTCCCTGAAGTTTCTAGGGTTCGAAAAGTACGGGGCTTATTTCCATGCCAACTTGTCCATTGCCCATTGCTTATCCGTTCCTTCCTGCCCCCTCCCCTCCAGGTTTCGGGCTGCAAGCTCCTACTGGCATTCTCAATGCCAAGACTCAAGGCAGCCCAGATCACAAGGTCTGTTTGCAGAATAACTTCTAGGCCTCGTTTTTTTTTTTTTTTGTTACCACCCCTGTTAGCATGCTAAGGGGGACAAAGAGACAGATACTGAAAATGAGGGCGTCTAGAGCCTCAGCTTTGATTTTGGGCTTTTCCAGTTGCTTATGGCTGAGGTACATATTTATTTATTTAAGAATCCAACATGATTTCCTAAACTTCCCCTCTGCTCCAGAATGCCAAAAGCCGTTTGGTGGTGACGCAAGCATGGGGGAGTGGAACGCTCAGACTTCCCTAAGACTTTAGTTCTTCCAGGCCTGTCCCTTTGAGTTGAGGACACAGGACTGCCTGAGTAGGTGTTAAGCCAGCACAGGGAGACTAAGTTCCTGCAGAAATTCAGATGCCATCATTGTACACTTGTGTGTTGGTAGGGCAGATCTTAGTGTATCTCTGAACACCCATGGCTGGGACTTGCCCTTGAGTGAGCTATGAGGATCCTGAGAGACCTGGAAAATGCAGAGGGCTTGGAGCATATCTTGCTATTAAGGGTGACCTATCTTTTCCAAGGTCTCTCCTCAGCTGCACAGTTAAAAAGGATTCAGCTGATTCCAGCTCTGGTCATAGCCATGGTGGTTTTTGTTTTTTGTTTTTTTTTAAAAAAAAAAGAAGGCCAGAGAGGGGAAGAAACACCATGGTTTGGTGCTGGACCAGTCAGTTACTTTCTGGTGTAAGACTTTGGGTCCATCTCACCACTATTAGCTGGGGTCTCAATGATCTTCCTAATCCCTTCCAGTGCTGGCCCTACCATCATTGCCAAGGAGGATGCTCTCTGAACCCCAGCCCTGACTTGACCACAAACCTGCCCCTTCTTGGGCCTTTGAAGCTTTCAATTGATGGAGTCTCTCCAGCACTGGGCCCTGTCAATGCTGCCGGTAGGCAGATTTTCTGTGTCTTTCTGGAGATCCACAATTCCAGCCTTCCCTACAGTTCCCAAGCCACAGCTCTTTCACCAGTCCTGCCTGGAGACTCCAGGCAATTCTCAGGAGCAGGCCGAGCCAGCAGGCCACCTGCCTCCCAGGGTGCCAGATGAAAAGTCATTACCTAGCTAGCACAGAAGAAAACTGTAACCCCATTACCCAGTGTGAGTGTGACAGGATCCTAGCTAACCCCTCCTTCCACCTTGGTCACAAACCAGTTCTAGCAGGTCTGGGTCAGAACCTCTGGGCAGCTGGGGGTGGGGTGGGGTGGGGTGGTGGCAACTGAATGACTGCCCTAAAAAGGTTAGAATCTTAGCTAGGGTCTCCTCATACTTAGTAGTCCAATTTGCTGCAGGACAGAAGATAGGTTGTCTGGGTGGGGATTTGATAGACACCAGCCGTGACCCTCAGACTTCCAGCACATACAACAGCTGCTCCGCAGGCGTGTGGTACCAAGCCTTAGGTCTTTACTTGACCTCAGCTTTCAGCCTTGTGCGTTTTCCTCCACCCAGTCGTCCACGCAAAAAATGCTCGCACTAAAAGTTTGTTTCAGCGAGCACTGGCAGGGTACTTGATGGCCAGGACGGAGAAAACTTTTGTAACCTTTTGGGAATTTGCGATTCATTGAAACTTCTCCTTGCATTCCCAGCTGCTCTGGAAGGTTCCCTAGAAGCATCGGACAGTCTGGAAAGCAGTATTGGGTGCGCCGCATGAGCTCACGCGGACAGGATTTCTTTGCCCCAGACTTTTGGACAGGGATGGTCTAAGGCATTTGTGCTTGAAGATCGACAGGAAACTCTCAGAATGGAGCCCAAAGGCCACCACTGACCAGCGTCCATTGAACAACGGACTTCTGGCACACCGCACTCACGCGGGCCGGCCCAATGGGTGTCCCGAGGGTTTTCTCGGCTTAGGTTGGAGCCATTAGAAGTGAATCAAATGATCCAGGGGGAAGAAAGGACTTGCTGACTATATCCCAGGTCAGTGGACCAGAAGACTTGATTCCGAGTAAACCCATGTAACTCAGAAAAAGAAGAAAAGAAAGTGGGTTCTCCATGCCAAACCATAGAAGCAGAGTTTGTGTGTGTGTGTGTGTGTGTGTGTGTGTGCGCGTGCTTCATTTTTATTTTTTCCTGCCCTTATAACGGCTGTAGAAATCTCTCGGAGTCAGCGCTGCCGCTGTTTGATACAAACGCCGGATGGACGATGCTCTGCGAGGCTCAGAGAAGGAGACGTCCGCTCTCCTGCAAGTCCGGGGTCTGGATAGTGACTCTTGTTCGCTCTCCTCCACGAACTTTTCCCAACCCTCTTGGGCCTGAGCAGTGCGTTTCGTTGAAAGCGGGCCAAGTAGCTCGCAGTTCAAGCGGGTTTGCTTTGTGGCCCTCTGCGCCTCCCACCTGCCTCTGGCAGCTGTCAGGTCGTCTGTGTCTCCGCAAGTGCTGCTGACTTTTGCAAACTCCGACACCCCGCGGTTTCTGTGTTGTTTCGCACGTTGAACCGGGTCAGATGCTGGGTTACTGCTCGCCCCGTTTTGCTGAACGGTTCTCAGGGCACCCCCGCGCAGGGCCCTGGGCTCCGGTGGCTGCGCTCTACAAAAGGTGTAACCTGTATTGTCGCTTGCACAGCAGGTGACTGTGACTATAACAGGTTCCAAGGGTCAGAGCAGCAGGAATCCCAGGGGTCACGCTGCCTCTCTGACCTGCGAACCTTTTGCCTGAGACGCACGTGGCAGTAGAGAGGAGGCCCGGCTTTCGAAAAACGGTTTGGGGGCTGTGGCTCCACCCGGGATTTTAGGCAAACGAAAAGAGGGGGAGTTAGGGCTAGCGGAGCGTTTGGAGGCCAGCAAGGCAGCCGATCCGCCTGGGAGGTGCCAGCAGCGGGCGGGGTTTGAGGCGACTACCAAGGCCTGGCCGCCTTCCTGCGACGCCTGGCCGGGTCCCCGACCGCGATCACCGCTCGGGCCTGGTGCGCCTTCCAAAGGCGCCTCACCCTGTGCCGGGCCCCTCTAGTGGAGGTGGGGGACGCCGGTGCAGGGGGCCAGGCATCCGGCGAGGGGCAGGTTCAAGGAATTTTCAGGAAGCTGCTGAAATCCGCCCCGGGGTGTTTTTCCACAGGACAGGAGAGTGACTGTGCGTCCCTAGGCTCTCTGTTGCCGACACCATGCGCTAGCGCCGCCCGGCGTCCAGTCATCAAGTTCAGGTCTAAGGGTTGTTTTACTCAGTTTCCCCCAGGCCTCTAGAGTAGAAGGGATAAGGAGCCCGGATAGATCGCTAGCTACTTCCTGGCCCACAAGGCAGATCAGCACCACCTACCTAACTGCTGGCAGAGAAAGCATGAGATATGGTACCTGGTGCTTATCGGTAAGGAGCGACACACACACACACACACACACACACACACACACACACACACACACACGGTCTGGGAGCCCAGAATATATTTAAATGAATGTCTGAATGACCACAGGGGTTTGACTGACAGCCACAACTGGGAAGTCATCGGGTCAGTCAACGACTTCCTTCCTCCTCCTCCCTCCCTCCCTGCCCTTCAATCCTAGCACGTTCTTTAAGATTCCCCTCTTGTTTACAGGGGAAACCCTGCCGAGCTGGGTGCCTTCCTTCACTTGCAGAATTGGGAGTTGGAGTTTTATTATGGCCCAAGAATCCACCGACTGGATCCTGGATGAGTGCTCTTAAAAATTCACTCCGCCTACAGTATCGCCAAGTTCCGTGGGTCACAGGAAAGTTTTCTGAGTTATTCTAATTTTTCTGGGAACTTCTGTCATTAGTTGCATTTCCTATGTTACTTTACAAAAATTCTCCATAGACAAAGGGTAGATCAGATTTCCTGGAAGAAGTAAGAGCCCCCCCTCCCCTTTTATTATTTCTCTTCTTCTTTCCATTACCTGTGAGAAACTCTATCTGGGGGTAGGGATTCCTCGCTTGGCACGTCTCTCTTCTGTGGTATCTATTTTTTATTACCAGTAATTACAACGCAGCAGCCACCCTCATCAGCGACGGCCCCTCGCCTAGGCAGTGGCTGTTGTTGGCAATCGCAATTTGGGTTGTACCTGGGTGGGAGTCTCCTCCCAGCTGGCATCAAAGGCAGCAGCCACTCAGGGCTTCCCACGAAGCTCTGCACTTGGAAGGGCACCTGGAAAAAGCCAACATTGTTCTTACCTTGGAAATCCAATCCGCTGTTGTCGTTTTGAATTAAGACTAAAATCCCCCGGCCGACTCTTATAGAATGATGTGCACTAATTGATTTATGCAGAGTGCTGGAAGAACACTTTAATGAAGTAGGGAGAAATAAGATATGGGGGGGGGGAACAGATAGGACAGGGACACCCAGTAGATGAGACGGCTGCAGAGGGAAACTGGTCAAAACCAGCCTTAACTAAATGTCTGCTATTAGCATGGTGGCACTCTGGCTTGTGGCACGGCATGGCTGGCCCTTTTGCTGTAACTGTCTCTGTCCGGCCATTCTAATAGAGTTGCTCTGTCAGCGTGTGCTCACACAGGAAGAATGCAAGGGGTGTGGAGCAGGAGTTGTGGGCTTTGGCATCAGGCAGCTATGGGCACCTGACACACAGGCACCCTTTTAGTGAACTACTTAAGCCTGGAGCTTTATTTGCTCTTTTGTAAGATGGGTTTAAGAGCCCAACAGCAAACATTCAATGGTTAAATTGTTAAGTGGTTAAATTGAATGCAATTACTGGGGAGATTAAGCTCGGCAAACATCTGGTTCGTAGTAGGTACTTTATGACGAAGGCAATCGTCACTAGAGCCATGACTGTGAAAGTGTGTTCAGAACTACTTATAATTAGTGTTACTTAGTCCCTAAATGTCCTTAGTTGTAGTGGCCAATGGCAACTAAACGTTGAAAACACTACACAGAGATTTTTGTTTTTTAAAGATTAATTTTTAAAAATGTATGTGTATGTGTGTTTTACCTGCATATATAAATATATCACGGTTTGCCTGCAGTGCGTCTGGCGACCAGAAGGGGGAGTCAGATACTCTGGAACTGGAGTTATGGATGGTTGTAAGCCATCTTGTGGGTGCTGGGAACTGCAAGCTCATCTTCAGCAAGAGCAGCCAAAACTTTTAACCATGGAACCACCTTTCTAGCTCCATAGAGATGTTTTTAGAACTAGAGAACTCTCCACTTTTGTGGTGTACACCCTTCCTTCTGCACACTGTGAAGAAATCTGCAGCTGTCCTGTTGTGTGTACCTGGGATGAATCACCTCTTTGTTCAACACATCTGCAGCTTTTTCTACGCAGCCTCAAGCCACCAGTAACTCTCTTTTCCCAGGTCTTCTGTTGTGATATTGTGGGGCTTGTGCCCAAGCAACCTTTACTTGTTCCCTGAAGCACAAGAGTAATGATAACCCAATATATTCTTGTTTCAAGTTGTTGTAAGTCATCATTGTCAACCTCTTATTATGCACAGATAAACTAAACTTTACTATAATAAATACGTATTGGAGAAGACAGTACACAGAGAGAGTTCAGTAGTCACTGTGGTTTCAGGCACACACGTACTTGGTGTCTTGGAACAGATCTCTTGCAGACATGGTGGGGACTATTGTATTTTAGAAAACTTCCTGATTGTCAGAAAGATTTACTTTTCAAACAAACACCAAGCCTGTATGATATACCCAGGAATCTAGGAATGTTCAGATACTCGACTGGAGGATTTTAGAGGAGGTCGGCAGAAGAAGGGTGTTTCTGGGGTTCGCCATCTATGACAACCTTGGAAAGAGTGTGGGACTTCTTGGCATAAGCTAATTGGGTCAGCTCTTCCTCTGCCACTCTGTAGCAGTGTATCCAAGAATAAGCTACTTCATCTTCAGGAGTCAGTTCCCCATGTCTGGAGAAGGAAGGCCTTAAAGGAGCCGCTTTGGGGGGGGTGGGGGTGGAAGGAGGAAGTGAGCTAATGTATGCAAAATGGCTGGTCCCTGTTCTGAGACAAAATGTTTTGCGTTATCTGATGGTGTTTCCAGAATTTAGGTCTCATAGAACAGTTCCAGAAACCCAAAGTCAGCTGCATGTAAGCGTGACATTGCATATTTCTATGGGCCTAAGACAATGTTGCCCTTTCTGCTGGGTTGGTTCTCAGGACTGAGCACAAGACAAATTACACTAGACAGTCTATAGTCATACGTGGACTGTGATGTCATGTGTGGACTGTGATGGGGACCAAAACAACTCAAGTGCACCCTCCTTTTCTTCCCTCTTTCCTCACCAGCTTCCTGTGCCTTCAAATAAAGCCAGAGATACCCATTAAAATGGGAAAAAAAGAGCTCCCATTAATAGAATACTTTGTGTGTGTACTATAACATGCTAATGTTCAGTAGGTATAAGAATCCTATCAAGTGGGTATAATTAGTATTTACAGATGAGGAAACAGGCTCAGAGAGGTTAACCATCTTGACCAAGGTCATGCAGATATACACAGAATGTCGTCTTTGACACCACAACTTGTACTGTAAACTCCAACTTTGCTCCCCTTAGCTCCTCTGTAGTGATAACAGGAGAGCTTGCTGACAGCCTTCCAGGTGCCAAGCATCATTTCTCATGCACTCAGATACCTCTGGGAGGGCGGCACAACTGTGATGCTGGGTGTCAATCACACAGCTACACCAGAGCCGCTCTAAAAACCACACTGCCAGGCTTCCCAGGCAAGTTTTCCCATCATGCTCTTCCACGCTCCCAGGGTCTAGAGGCTTTTTAAACCAAGCAGGTTTTCCCATCATGCTGCTCCGCACTCCCAGGGTCCAGAGGCCTCTCAGTATTTGAGAGCTATTTAGGAAATATCACTCCTTGCCCTCCTGAGTCTCAGTCCCCAACCCCTGAGATTTCTTGGGTTTTATGCCCTCCCGTCCCTATGTGCCCTGGCCTTGCTACAGGCAGCACCCTCAGCTTGCATTCGCTGAGCCCTGACTTTGCTCATGGCCCTGCTGTGTTCTTATGTGGGACATAGTGTCTTAGTCAAGATACTTTGGAACACAGTTTGCAGAAATCCACTCTGATCAGAGAAGAAACAAAAGAATAAACATGTAAGAACTGGGGGACAGGGGGCACCAGTCCAGGTGTAAGTGGAGGGAGCACAATTGACTTTAGGGGGTGGCACATGGACTTGGGGGGGGCAGTTGAAAACCAAGGCAGCTGCTTTTCCTCCCACTGGTATTGCAATGACCTCTTTGCTCTGCGCCCCCTGGGCACCTCTGTTCTATGAAGAGTCACTTTTCCAGTGTCCATTGCTTTTGGCCATTCTTCTGGTTAGAGCACTCTAAAATCTCTGCTCTGGCACCAAATTATTGAAGGGGAGAGGGAGAGAGAGAGAGAGAGAGAGAGAGAGAGAGAGAGAGAGAGAGTCAGAGAACTCCTATGGGCTCATTCTGGGTTAGGTGATCCCCACTGCAGTGATCTCAGATGAACAGGAGGATGGGGGGGGGGTCCAGGTGACCAACAGCCTAGTCCATTGGGACTGTGGGGCCAAGAGCGGAGCAGCTGAAGGGATACTATTCGATCCTGATGGAAAGTGTGCACTGCCTAGTATACAAGAGGCATTAATTAAACACTTATTTCATTCCCTTTTCTCTTCCTCCCTACGTCTTAGTGCCAGAATATTGCCTAGCCCTTGCATTAGAAACTGTCCAGTACCATCTAGCACAGATAAGGCTCGGTATGTTTCATCCAACAGTATCCAGCAGCCCCGGGTGACACAAGGACTCCAGCAATGTTTATGAGGCCCTTGACTTTGCCTGTGTGTCTAGATAGTCTCTCCATGCTGTCCACTTCTTACACAAGGCTCCTGCCACCCTGCACGGTTTACAGCTCATGGCCTCTTCCCACCCTTCTGGTAAACGTCCTTCATCACCTACTTATGCTCCTGTAGGAGATCCACAATTCCCTGCTTCACTGACTTTGGGTTTGCCTGAGGGAGCATTGGGTTGGGGCAAAGCTCGGCGTACCTCTCTCTCAGGACTAATGTCGCTGCTGGACTGAGTTGTACAAAGGGAGCTGGCCTTCGGGATTTGTCTCAGCTTACTCATTGGCCTCCCGAACCATCAGTCCAAACAAGACCTCTTCTCTTCACAAATTTCCCAGCTTCAAGTATTTTTGTTATAGCCCTGGAAAATGGCTGAAGATATAGCAATGTATTTGGTAGCCCTGAAAGACATTTAAGGGTATATGGAGGAACACACATACACACACATGTACATGAAACTAAATAGGAGCATCTGTGTACACACATATAAGTAACAAGCATGCAAGCAACGTTGTGTTCCTACATGTGTGCATATAGATTTACATTAATGCATCATGCTTAGAGTTTGGGATGATAGGTACACATATGAGCACATATATTCACAAGTAAAAGTAGTTCCTAAAGCCAAGTTCACCATCAATGCACTCCATGCCTCTGGATCCCTTGAGTCAGGTTTTCAAAAGGGGTTTCACTCATGATTTATAGCCATGGCTTGGGGGGAGGGAGTCTCAAGTGGTAAGAAGGGAAGTTGAAAGTAGAAAATGTAAATAAATTCAGTTACTGAATAGCATGCATTCTTAATTGGAAAAATTTGTGCCCTCAATGTGTTATAATCTTTGTGGCTACTGCGGCACGTGGCTGGGGAATCTGTAGCTTTTTTTTTCTTTCTAGCCTGTGTTTCATCAGAGACATGACAGAAGGTCACATATCACCCACATCACTACTGACAGTGATCAGCAGCCATTCACTTCAGCCTAACCTCATTGTGTTCTGGTCAACAAGCACACTCCCTACTCCCAATACAAACCCAAGAACATTTAAGGTGCTTTGACTCTATGTTCAGGTCAGTGCAAATCAAAGTCACAGGTGAGGAAACAGGCAATGCCCAATGATGATAACTGTTTCTCTTCCCTTTTAGAAAGGGTGTCTTGTAGCCCAAGCTGGCTCCTAACACACCATGTAGCCAAGGATGTCTTTGGAATTCTGGCTCTTTTGTCTCCACCTCCTGAATGTTAGGAATTTGGCATGTGCCACCATATTTGGTTAACTCAGCGTTAGGGACTGAACCCAGGGCTCCAGGCATGCTTGGCAAACACCCTATAAACTAGGTTGCATCTCTACCCCTAGCAATGAAAATATTAAGATGCGGAAGAAAAGACACCCATTTGCTCCTCACCATCAGACTGATTCCTGTGGGCAAGGGAGACATCTTGGAGAAAGACAGCCTTGATGAGGACTTTGGAAACCAGATAATTAGGGGAGAGGAACTGAGAGGGGGCAGTATGGAGGTCTGTAGGGTGAAGACAGGCCTCTGAAGTGACTGGGAAGAGCAGGAGGCAACTTTGCTGTTCCCTCTTTCTGAGCTCAGAGACCACCAGTGTTTCAGCCTGGCGCAGGAAGCCCTAAAGCCCCTGATATAAGACCCAAAGCACCATGAGGTCTGGAGCTGGAGCTGTCTTGTTCATTATGGGGTTACTGGACCTGGCTTGGTGCCTAACACGTGACTTCTCAGCTTTTGCTCCTCCCCATAACTTTTCCCAGAACCTCCATCAATTTTCCGAATGTACTACGGTGCTGTAACATTAGAATTCCCCAGTGGCTCCCTATGGCACCCAGCATAACTCCTAAGCAAGATCTCTAGGGCTAGTGTGACCCTGCCCAGCTCTCACACCACACTTGGTCCTCTCTGTTCCCTTCCTACCCTTCAAACGTACAAAGCCCCTCCCCACTTCTAACTTATACCTTTGCTGCCCCCCTTCATCTTCACACTGTAATCCTGCTTTCTTCATAGCTTTTACCACCATGTGATGGCATCGTGTCTTTCTGATTGCTCGCTGCCAGCCTACCACTTAGAAGATACGTTACGTACCTGATCAATTCCTGTCTAGACCTCCAGCATGGGAAGCAGTGCCTGGAAGTAGCAGGTCCTCAGTAAATACCCCTCAATGAGAAGAGTGAGCGACAGTCCTGCAGTTCACGATGAAGGACACGATGACCATGGCTGCAGTTTCGTTTCTAGCTGGGTCAGGCGAAGGCCTAGGGTATGTGTTTGCTGCCTTCAGACTTCTACGATGAGAAAACAGGAAGGGACATCTCTGTAGAGGAAATCCAGCTCTGTTGCAGGGAGAGGTGTGGGTGGGGCTCCCTAAACAGGCTGAGCACGCTGTGTGGTTCTTAGCTGAGATGGGTCCAGAGATCCAGTCTAGCATGGGAAGAGAGCTGTCACCCCCAAAATATGCTTTACAGGTACATACATGCAAATTCAGTGGTGCGGATAGGCTGCAGGGGGGCTCTTGCCTGCTGGGCGCTCTTAGCACCTTTAGTATCTAGAACAGGGTTTTGATTCCTTTTCATAGCTTGAGGGTGGATGAAGACTCTGCTCACTCACCCCAGCCTCCTGCCCCCGGACCCTCCCTTCTCATCAAGAGTAGACATCATTCTCAGCGGTCAGTCAATGCCGTCAAGTTCCTTAGACATCAAATCTTTTTTTCTGAAATTCTTCATAATTTACTGGGCTAAATCGTTTCTTCCTCCCTGCCCCGTCTGTCTTTGACAAGTGTATAAATGGTTTCATTTTGGTGGTTTGGTTGAGAAATGCCCTCCTAGGCTCACACACCTGCACACTCGGTGTGGTTTTACTGTGTGGGGAGGTTTAGGAAGTGCAGCCTTGCTGCAGGAAGTATATTACTGGGGACAGGCTTTGGGGGTGTATAGCCTCACCCCACTTCTGGGTTGCTCTCTGCTTTGTGTCTGCAATTTGCTTCTAAAGAGGTGAGGTCTCAGCTTTCTGATCCTGGCTGCCATGCCTGCTACTTGCTGCTATGCCTCTCCATCATGGTGAACTACCTTCTTTTTTTTAAAAAAAAAAGATTTTTATCTATCTTTCTGTCTATCTATCATCTATCTATCTATCTATCTATCTATCTATCTATCATCTATCTATCTATCTATCTATCTATCTATCTATCTATCTATCTTTATTTATAGTTTTTTGAGACACAGTTTTTCTGTGTAGACCAGGCTGTTCTAGAACGAGCCCTGTAGACCAGGCTGGCCTCAAACTCACAGAGATCCGCCTGCCTCTGCCTCCACCATCACTGCCCGGCCCATGATAGACTCTTAACTGTCTGGAACTGCAAGCCCAAATAAACCCTTCCTTCTGTAAGTTTCTTCTGGTTATGGTGCTTTATTACAGCAGCAGAAAAGCATCTAATACAATCACATAGAGCTTTTATCCACAGTGGAGGTCAATAAAATCTTTTTGTTGTTGTTGTTGTTGTTAATTGGTAAATCACAGGAAGCTTTCACTGAGTGTTTACTCTATGTGCATCTGCCCCCAAGCAAGGGACTTTGAAGAAGGAATTCATGGACTCCCTGAGAACTCTGTGAGGTGAGGTCCGTGTTACAGACTGTAGAGTTTATTAGGGAAATGACAGAGAAGGAACTTGAACCAGAGTCTTGACATGGGGCCATTATCCCACACTGTGCTGTAAGCAATGGGACTGATGGATTGAAGTTGACTACACAGGTTCATGATTTGGAAGAAGACAAAGGAAAGAAAGGAAATTGGGACCTGACTGGTCATCAAGCAAGCCTATCATTGTGGGCAGGACGGGGAACTCTTTAAAGCCAGGCCTTTCACCTCTCCTCCTGCTGTGGTTCTGGGGGCCGAGCAACTGGAGCTGGGATGCAAGGAGAAGCTGATGCCATGCTTTCCTGGTCATTCAGTAATGGCCAGGGCTGGAGTTTGGAGATTCGCTTTCATTTCCCTTCCTCCCATCTCGGAGCTGGCTGGTGTCGAAGGGAGGGTGTTTTCATAAGGATGAACTGTTTCCAGACGTTTCCTGCCCACTTACTTCCAATCGTAGTCCAACAAGAGATGCAGGAGCCTGCTCCTCTCTGGATAGGCCTGCTTTAGGAGACAGCCGTTCTGAAGCCTGCAGGTGGAGGCTCTCCCATAGTCCTCAGTAGGTAGGGACAGGAGAGAGGAGTCAGATACCATTCATCGAGTGCCCGGCAAACAGGGTACGTAGGGTTGAGGATGCCAAGGCTGTTGCACGAGATCACACCATTTGATGGACAGTACCACTATCATGGCATACATAACCCTTGTATAAAATGTTAACCAAGGGATCCAAGGCATCTGTGAACATGGATGGGGAAAGGGCATCTTTACTTTCTATAACCTCAAAATGAAATTTAAGAGGCCTTCTAGGAATGCAAGCAGTTATCATAACAAAGTGAGGGACATGCTCAAAAATTTCCATCTTAGCCAATGCAGTTATTGTGGTAGAGTTATGCCCATCACTTTGATAATCTGGTGCTTCCTAGACTTGCTGCTAGGTCTTGCAGTCAATTTTTAAAAAATTCATTTTATTCTATGTATATGAGTCTTTTTGTCTGCACTGTGCTCATGCACCATATGCATCCTGGTACCCTGGGAGTTCGGAAGGTTGGATCCCTTGAAGTGGAGTTATGGATGGTTTGAACCACCATGTTCCTGGGAATGGAACCCTGTCCTCTCTGGAAGAGCACCCAGTGTTATTAACCTTTAGCCACTGCTTCAGCTCCAGACATCAAGGACAAAAAGAGACGGCCTGGAAACTCTAAGAGATTTTGGTCTATTTAGAATGGCTTAGATCAGCTGGCAGTTCACACCTCAGGTGCCCTGATTTACTCTGGCAGGGAGCTGAGCCTGGCACAGTGGCCTGGCAGCATTAGCTGGAGCCTCTGTGCTCCTCTCATGACAGCATGAGAATAACTGTTTGCTGTGGCACCACCTTTGTATACTATAAATGTGCACTACTCTCATTGTTATTTAAATGCTGATTGGCCAGTAGCTAGACAGGGAGTATAGGAGGGGCAACCAAACTAAGGATGATGGGAAGGAGAAGGGTGGAAGTCAGGAGTCACCAGCCAGATGCAGGGGGAACAGGAGATGAATGTGCCATGCTAATAAAGGTGTCGCCATGGGCTAATTTAAGTGTAAGAGTTAGTTAGTAACAAGCCTGAACTATTGGCCAAGCACTTATGATTCATATTCAGCCTCTGAGAAGGTTATTTGGGACTGCGTGATCAGGACAGGAAACGCATGTTTACAGCTGTTCTCTCTGAGTCCTTTAATAACTCAGAAAATGGCTGGTAAGGAGCCACGAGGCTCCTTCTCCATCTCTGTTCAGTTCTCTGGTTTCCACTCAAAGGCAACCCTAGGGCAGCCTCCAACAAAGTAATGCAGAATGGAGAAGTACAGGAAGGGGGTCTTTTCAATTCCCTGGGGGTCAGCCCCATCCAGGGATGTGCCTTAAGGGCCCCTCACACCTACTTCTAGATACTATGATGTTTTTAAAGTCTTTACTGATCATCCATTATGTACCTACCACACGCTTTAGTTTCTGGGAAGCCTGGAGGGTGGGGCAGTGTATATCCTTGATGACCTGATCAACTAATAGGGATGATGAGGCTTTTCTAACTTGATAGATACAACCCAATTCCAGTGGTTAGGTGCGGTGTCAAGAGCAGGGGCTGGAGAAGAGGCAGAGAGAGTGCTGGGTGCAGGGGTTGGTGGGTGAGGGGTGACCTTTTAGGAGGAGGTGTCAGCCTGGGTTAAGGGGTAGAAATGACTTTAATTAGTGGTAGTTCTGGGGGCACTGTGTTGTGACTAGCCAGAGCTGAAACAAAAGGCCATGTGTCCTGGTTTAACTGTCAGTTTGACACTCAGTCGTTTTAGAGGAAAAAGCATGGATTGGGAATTGCCTGGTTTGGGGACAGCCTTTAGGCATGTCAGTGGGAGATTGACTATTGAGACAGCAAGGCCCAGCCCATCGTGGGTGGCACCATCTCCAGACAGGTGGTCCTGGGTTTACAAGAAAGCTAGTCAGTTAGGAAGTTACAGGTGAGCCAGTCAGCAGCCAGGGTTCCTTCATGGTTTCTGCTTCAAATTCTTGAGTTCCTGCCTTGATTTCCCTCAATTATAGACTGAAACCTTGTAAGACTAAAACACCCTTTTCTGTCCTTATGTTGCTTTTGCTCAGGGTGTTTCATCACAGCAACAGAACGGAAACTGAGACACAGAGGTTGAAGCAGGACAGGGTGTAGGTGGTGGAGGACTGGCTGCGCATTTTATAGTTTCAGAGAAGAATTTCTGCTTAGAGTTGATGTTAGCTGCATTGTGGGCTTATAGAGCAGTGGCAGCCTTTCCCTTCTGCACCCTCCCCTGCCATCTATTTCCCAGCTGTCCATTCATCTACAGGTGTCCATGTATACATCCGCTCACCCTCTGCCTTCCTTCTTCCAGCTGGAAGGCAAGAGCGCCCCCTATGCGCAGCCCCTAATCTGTCCTGTCTCCTTACATAGAGCCTGACTTGGTGAGCCCTGGACAAATACTTCTGAACGAATTCTGCATACCCAGCTTTCACAACTGGCACAGGACTATCGAGTCCGTTTGGTCTTACTCCTTTCCTGGATCCATATCTGCTTATCTGGGGGAGGGGCAGGTTTCTAGAATGTTCCTTCAGAATCCCCATAGAGCCCTGAAGAATCCCCCTTTCCTCTCTAATTTAGTCAAGAGCCAAGCATTTCGAGAAAGGAGCTCTGGGTGGTGTTAGGCCAAAGTCAAAGTGTGTGGCCTCGTGTACTGACATTCTGTCTTGGTTTCCTTGGCAGAGGGAGGGCAGGCTTGGGCCAGGGAGAGGGCAGAGCTTCACCTCCTGCCAGTCTGTGACTCCAACCTTCCCGCTGCATGGCAAATGAAACCATGCTAAAAGACATCTTGGCTTCCATCAAAGCGAAGTCCCCAAACCAGGGAGGGGATTTCAGTGTGTTTCTAGGCAGCAGTCTTCCTGGCTACGCAGTCAACCCCCTGTCCAATTCAGGGCTCAATTCTCCTCTGGAGAGAATATATCATGAACACATTCTCCACCCTTCGTCAGGGGATCCAAGAGTGCCCAGAAAGGGACTTAATTGCTCCGAGACTGAGTTCCCTTCCTGATTAAGCCACTTAATAAATGACCACATCAAGTGGCCTGAAGCGAGGCATTTCCTAGGAGGATCTAAATCACTTTTAATTTTCAGAGATGTGTGTTTTCCTTTGGCAGCCTGGAGCTGTGGTGCCCAGCCTGCCATCTGAGAAACATTTCTTCAAGGTGTCAAAAGGATGTGTCATGCATTTGGAATGAGGGCTAAATTAAGAGGCCATACACATAGCTACATAAGTTGCCAGACTTTCTGGGTTTTTCCAGAATAAACTACCCATTTGGCAGTCTTCTCTGGGGCAGAGTCAGATGTGCAGAGGTACACTTGCATCCTCTGGAATGCATATGTATGTTCTAGTACACACAGACATACACATACATACATGCATGCACACACACATTTGCCCTTGTAGGAAGTAGAGGACCTCTTCAACTGGACACACCCACTGAGCCACCTGAATTTTGTTGCTTCAGAAAATGTAAAGCCTGGTGGGTGGAGTCCCATAATCCTCTTTAATAGTACGCTTCCAGCTATCAAAGACCTCCTAGCAGGCCCCATCTTTAAGGGTTCCACCAGTCTGGGCCACCAAGCCTTCAAAGGACCTTCACCATCTAAACTACAGCAAGCACACACATCTGTTCTGAGGTCTGGAGGACCACCTTCGTACCATTGACCAAAGTAACTTTTGCTACCTGGAAGCCTTCATTGTGCTGCTGTCCCAGAAGTATTGCAAGGACACTGTGGTAGCTAGCCTACACTCTTCAAAGTCCCCCGT
The DNA here is from genome assembly GCF_000317375.1 of Microtus ochrogaster. Classification (NCBI taxonomy): domain Eukaryota; kingdom Metazoa; phylum Chordata; class Mammalia; order Rodentia; family Cricetidae; genus Microtus; species Microtus ochrogaster. The sequence continues at coordinate 8,684,297 of NC_022018.1, forward strand.
CTTGAATCTGTCCTGGTACTTTTAGTTTTTTAGTTTCTAGAATATACCAGAGGCAAATAAGT
>NC_022018.1:8684583-8723875 GCF_000317375.1 Microtus ochrogaster
CTCCTTCTCCTCCTCCTCCTTTGTTCTTTGAAAATTTTATATTTGTGAGCTGGAGAGATGGCTCAGCAGTTAAGGGCATGCACTGTTCTGGCAGAGGACTGGAGTTCAGTTTAGCACCTACATCAGTCAGGAAGCTCACAACTGACTGCAGTTCCAGCTCCAGGGGAATCGGATGCCTCTGGCTTTGGAGGATACCATCATACATGTCCACATACCCACATGCAGACACATAATTAAAAAAAATCAATCTTAAAAAAAATTTTATATAGCATACAGAATACCTTGAGTGCATCCACTCTTTCCTCCAGAATGCCATCACATCTCATAACTTCTTTTTCTTTATTTGTACTTTAACCTGCTGCCTCCAATCATTGCTGCCAATATGCACAAGGGTGTGATACTGTGTGAGTTCTGAGGCCAAGTCATAGAAATAAGTCTGCAGCTTCTGTCATGGTCTCCAGATATACACCACATTTAGGGGTAAGCCACCAATCTGTGAGAAATCCACTATGCTAAGACTTCCACATGGGAAGAAGCCCAGACTGACCACATAATGGGAATACATGGAGGCTACCACCCAGCTTCCCTATGGTCTCTACCAAGCTGCCAGATACTCATGAAAGGGCCTTTTGGAGGGCTTCGTCTAGCCAAGGCTTCGGGTGGCTACAGGGACCCACAGTGAGCACTTCCAAGCCAACCCAGTCAGCCCACAGACCCATGAGAAATTGAAATAAGCCGTTCTTGCCGCTGCTTGGTTTTCACTGTGTTCACAGCACTGTTGTAGATGCTGGAGAGGGCGTATCTGTGCCCATTGTTTCTCCAGCTCCCCTCTGTCTATGTCTGGGCCCCTTTTAGTCCATTTTTGACTTCCAGTTCCCTTCTTCCTTACCCGTAAGTTGCCAGCAGCTTAGATAAGCCGTCGGATAGGTAACTGGGAGCAGACTGCCTTGACAACGGTCCCCCACCCCACCCCCAAGAGAAAACAAATGCTATGGCCAGCTGAGCCGGCTCGACCACTTACAGCCAGCTCGGAAGCTGGGGTGCTGGAGGTGCTGGGGAACTGCTTGTGCTCCATGCCATTCAAAGCCCATTCCCGAAGGCTGCTTCGAGCTTTTGGCCTTTTTTTTTTCCCTCCCATTGCTGCTTTCTCTCTAGCTTTAGGACTGTTTTCTCTTTCTATTGAAAAGCATTAATCTTTTTGCCAGTTAAACTCTTTGGGGGTGGGAGACCCTAGAGGCAGCACTTCTAAAACCAGTGGAGGTGAAAGATCTTTGAGGCCAAACTCAACTCCCTAATCCAGGGAAGAGAACAGCTTTGGGAAGAGCCATTTAGGCATCTTGGGGCTTTGTTTAAGCTCTAGAACCTACTTGACCAACCTTTTGCTGGACTGAGGGAGTCACTTGAGGTAAAGAAGAGGAGGGGAAAGAAATAGAAGTTGTATCAAACAACCACACTGGATTCTGTGGTTGTTTGCTTGTTTTTCAATGGCGGGGTCTCGCTCTGTAGCTCAGGATGGCCTGAAACTTACTATACAGCCGAGGTTAGACTTGAACTAATGAGGGTCCTCCTGCATCAGTCTCCAAAATGTTGGGATTACTGGTGTGAGTCACTGTGCCTTTCTAAAACATTTCTGAATTCTATTGAGTTACTACTTTCTCTGTGTGTATGGTACTGGGGATTGTACCCAGGGTCTTGCACATGCTAAGCAAGATACTGAGCGTCATCCCTAGCCTCCAACTACCTGGCTTATTTTTTTTTTACAAGATTTTATTTGCTTATGATTTTTGTGTATGTGTCTGTGTTAGTGTATGCATATGCTTATGTGTGGGTATACACTCCTGTGTGCACCTTCAGAGACCAGAAGAAGGCTCCAGACATCCTCCTCTATTACCTTCCAACTATTCCTTTGAGGCAGGGTCTCTTCCTGAGCAGAAGGCTTGTGTGTATTTCATTTTATTTTCTTGTTTTGCTTTGTTTTGGTGTGTGTTGGTCTGAAAGCCAGCAAGCCCCACTTATCGTCCTGTCTCTGCCCCTTCAAAGCTGGGGTTACATGTGTGTGTGGCATGGTTGATGGCTTGCTAGCTGGGTGCAGGGTTTCAAACTCCAGTCTTCATGATGGCGCCACAAGAGCTTATAACCAGCTTCTGGTTCACATTTAAGAAGGGTAGCAAAGATGCATAGATAGAAAACCAGAATTTATGGAGATTCAAGAAGTCTAAGGTGAGTTTCCAGAAAACGAGCCCCAGACAGAGCCCTTTTCTCTGTAGCCACCACGGCCAGGTGCTGAGTTGCATATCTTTCTTAGATATTTGATAGAAGCCCTAGGATTGCCTCCGCCTGAGCTCTGGAACACAGGGGTCTCCCACTCTCCCATCATGACCTGTTGGATGTAGCTTTTGGCTCTGTCAGCAGGGAAACTCGGCCCAGAGAGGCCGAAAGCCTGATTGTGGAGTTCCTGCACCCAAGGGTTCCTCACTCCCATTCCTTTGTCATCTCCAGTAGGCTGTTCAATTTAGCAATAAAATATTCAGTTCAAGTTTAATTTTAGGGAAGTAATAACTACTATTTAGTAAAAGTGAAACTGTAGTGAAATATTATTTTAAGGTATGCCACATTTGTTTATGCTGTGGAATATTTCTTTTAGTGATGCAAAGATGTGTTACATTCTTTTATGTTTTGTTTAACACTGTGATGCTGTATTGTCAGAGACTGCTTGTTTGTTCCCGACTGCTGAGCCCTGAAATAACCACACAGAAACTGTATTAATTAAATTACTACTTGGCCAATCACTTAAGTGTATTGCTAGCTAGGTCTTACATCTAGAATTAACCCATTTCCATTATTTTATATTTTACTACGAAGCTCGTGGCTTACCAGCAAGGTCCCATCTAGCAGCTCGAACCTTTCCCCTCTGGTGGCTATATGGTGTCTCTTTAACGCCACCTATTCTCTCTTTCTATATCTCTTCCAGCCTGGCTATATTCTGTTAAACCTTGGCCAAAAGCAGCTTCTTTATTAACCAATAAAAGCAACACATATACAGAAGGACTTCCCACAATAATGCTGTGTTACTTTGCCTGTCTAAGATGCCTGGTTGGTCTAACAAAGAGCTGAATGGCCAATAGCAAGGCAGGAGAAAGAATAAGAGAGACTGGCAGGCAGAGGGAATAAATAGGAGGAGAAAAAGAGGGATCAGGAAGCAAAAGAGAGATTGAGGAGCGACAAAGAGGAGGAGAGGGGGATTCCAGGGCCAACCACTCAGTTATACAATTGGCCATGGAAAAAGAAGTAAAGAAAGATAACACTGAAATAGAGAAAGGCAGAAGCCCAGAGACAAAAGGTCGTCATGATAATTTAAATTAGGCAGGTAAGAAAGAAGCCGAGCTAAGACCTGGCATTTATAAGTAGAAATAAGTCTCTGTGTGTGATTATTTGGGAACTGGGTGGTGGGCCCCCCAAAAGAGTAAAAAACAACCAACTACATGGAACCATGAAATATTTAGGAAATAGTAAGTTTTAACTTTTATTAATTATTTTACTTAAAGTTCAGATTTCCTGGATACCCTCTATACCTCTTTCCCCTCATATCTGAGATGTCTAACCTACGGGGTTCTGGATAATTCTTCATTTCACGGAAGGGGTCTGCTATAGAGGACAACATGTCTGAAAATTGCTTATTTCATGAAGGTGGGGTGATGAGAGACTCTGCCTCTGATCTTATTCTGGGAGTCACTGATAGCCCCACTGGCAACCCCACAAGGATGGGCCTCATTCTCCTCCATGTCATCCTTATCTTTCTTGGCTGGGCCCTGCCACCAGGCAGCATGTGGGCCCAATTACTGCCTTGCCACTTTCCCCGCAGGGCCTCTCTGGGCACTGAACTTCACAGAGAGGCTCTCACAGAACAAGGCACCAAACAGGGGTTCAAGGAGAGGAGTTGGGGACCCATCTCAAAGCCCTGCCTGTTACAACACATCTCTTTTTCCTAAAAAGAATGTCAAACACCCCTGACATGACTATGTAAAATAAAAGATTCTGGGGGACATAAGAAATAAAAAAAAATTACTATAACAGAGATTTTAAAGATCCTCTAACCAGCCCTGTTTACTTAGGAAAATAGAATGAGAGAGACTGAGATAATCCAGTTTATGGTGAGACCAATTAACCCGAGTGAGAGCCAGGCTCCCTTCCTCTATCTTGCCGCCTATAAACATCCAGTCACCATGTCAGGTGACTCTAAAAAAATGAGCCTTCAAAGGAGCGGTTGGGTTTATTGTTTGGGGGTTTTCAACAGTCTCTGAGAGCTATCCTGTAGGGTTTATGGTGAAGGTGTCTGTAGGTGGGATGCAAAGCCAAGCCTGCCAAAGGGGGATCAGCCCTCATCTGGTTGAGGTGAGGGAATCTTCTGTTCCTGGCAGGCCCCGGGGTTGCATGGTAAGACGGTGTCTCAGAAACCAAACGACCAGCAAAGCTAAGGTGGTTAAGGTGTGTGGAGGTTGTTCTTTGGCTATGAATTTGTTCAATAGGTGCGCTCTTTGGTTTTCATTGGCTTCATCTCTGTATTTGGTGAGGATGCAGCCTTTCTAAACTGTGGCCCTATGGCTTGGCATGAGACATGCTACCTTGGCTTTGGTGAGAGGTCTCAACTTCTTGGGCTTGTTGGCTGCTTTCATAGCATGACTTCTGGACATCTGGATTACAAGGTACATGCAACTTTTGCTCCTAATAGAAATGTCAGTAGATTACAGGTGACAATGAATTCATTATCCTGTCTTCCTAAATGGGAAATTGATTTTAATTGTGAAATATTAGCTCACACATTTTATGCATTACACAGAACCCCAAGCTTTGACTTAAAGAAAAGGGAAAGAAGGTCTATAGCTACATGATTGCGTTATCTATCTATCTATCTATCTATCTATCATCTATCTATCTATCTATCTATCCATCCATCCATCTATCTATCATCTATCTATCTATCATCTATCTATCTATCTATCTATCTATCATCTATCTATCTATCTATCGTCTATCTATCTATTTATTTACTTACTATTTTTGAGACAGAGTCTTATGTATTCTCTTCTTGAACCCCTGATGTAACCACGGATGTCCTTGACTTTCTTAACCTCTTGTCTCCAACTCTTGAGTGCCAGGATTACAGTTAGGCACCACTATGCCTAAATTTTGAGGAACTGGAGATCCAATATGGAGCTTTGTACATGTCAGATTCTTCCAACTGAGCAACACCCTAGCTCTTGTTGGTTTTTTAATTAATTTTTTTGCATGCTGGGGGTTTTGTCATGTACCTAGAGTTTCTCATTTGCTAGTTATTCCACAGCAGATCTATATCCCCAAATCATATTGTTTTATTTCAGTGTCTTAGCTAAATGAAATTTAAAAGCTAAAACAAAAGCTTTTTCATTTGTTTTTCAAGACAGGGTTTCTCTGTCTATCCATGGATGTCCCCGAACTCCCTCTGTAGACCAGACTGACTTCAAACTCAAGAGATCCACCTGCCTCTGGCTCCTGAATGCTGGGATTAAAGGCATGCACCACCACCACCTAGCAAACAAAAGCTTTTTAAAGAAATTTACAAATTACAGTGGTTTAAACATTCAGCTACATCAATATGGCGACAAGTCCAATAGTAAAACCTAACTGATCAATCACTAGCAAGTACTGATCAAATGTGTGAGCAGGCGTCCTGGCTTGGATTGAGTACCAGATCTTGCTGGAAAGTGGCCTTAAAGACGTTTACTCCTGAGTTCAGCCTCCAGCCTCTGGTTTTGGACTTACACTATACCATAGCTTCCAGTCTCCAGCCCCAACCCTAACCTGTATCCGTTAGCTCCAATGTTAGTCCTGAGGTCCCCAGAACACATTCTCAATTAAACCATCTCCCATCCCCAGCCCAAGCCTTTAGCCTCCAACATAAACTCTAGCTACCAGCCCAGCCCCAGCCTCTCTCTTTTAAGCTCCCACTCCTGTCCTTAGGTCCAGACTTAGCTCTAGCCTCACATTTAGCTCCTGGACCTAAGCCCATCTGCCAGCTCTGAGCTCAGTTTCAGCCCCTTTGTGTGGTTGTAGACAGGGCCATATCTGCTCCCTATAGATGGGTTAATACAGGGTACACACATCTGGTGTAGGAGGGTCTTTTGTTTATGTGTTTCTTTTATTGGTTGAATAAAGAAACTGCCTTGGCCTTTTGATAGGGCAGCACTTAGGTGGGAGAGGAGACAAAACAGAATGCTGGGGGAAAAAAGGGCAGAATTGAGACACCATGAATCTCTGGCCTGAGACTGACGCTGGTTAGAATCTTGCTGGTAAGTCACAGTCATGTGGTGATACACAGATTTATTAGAAATGGGTTAAATCAAGATGTGAGAGTTGGCCAAGAAGAGGCTAGATATAATAGGCCAGGCGGTAATTAAATTAATACGATTTCTTTGTGGTTATTTGGGGGGTTAAGCTAGCCTGGTGGCAGGACACAGCCTGCTCCTCCATACAATACACATCTGTCATTAGTGCTCGTACTTTAATAGTTTCTAGGTAACAAAGAGGGTAGACACCTGTCAAATTGCACCTAGAGGTGTGGATGGATCCCAGGTACTTGCTGCTGATGCTGAGAAGGCATAGAGGGGTCGCTGGCCTTGATTCCTCCCTCTTTTCTGGGGCTCCTGCACATGCCTCGAGATGGCAGGAAGAGAAAAAGCATTGCACAGGGAACATAGGTGACTTTTCACTGCTCATTCCTAGTTAGGTGCATGATTTGGGAAAGGACACTGACCTCTCAATGTTTGTTGGTGTTGTTGTTGTTGCTTTGCTTTTTGTATTTCTTTTCTTCCTGAATGCCTTACTCTCCTTTCTCCACTTCCTGAGTGCTGGGATTTCAAACATAAGCCAATTAGCCCTATCCTTACCCTATGTGTATGATGTATTGTGTGTGTGTGTGTGTGTGTGTGTGTGTGTGTGAGAGAGTTTGTGTGTGTTGGTGAGAGAGAGAGAGAGAGCCATAAGTGTTCCTTTCCTTCCTCTTCAATTTTAGCTAAGGAATTCTGCTCCCCAGACAATCGCTCTGTTGCTGCCACTAAAGGTAGTTCTAACTAAATCTCCATCTTCTAATAAAACTCGAGATTCAAAGTTTTTTTGTGAAAACCTGAGAGCTCAGAGAGTTAGTTAGAGCAGCAACTGGCTAACTTTCTCTCTTTGCTGCCATCCTGGAAGGCACTCCCTTCCACATCACCCAAACTAAAAAACAAAACAACAATAACAAAAAAGCACACTAAGCTCCTCCCTGTCAACCCCGCCTCTCTGAGCTCAGGTTAATTTTATTTAACAAATGCAAACGCAACACATCTTTACATAGTTAACCAAAGCAGCATGAACAAATGTAACACATCTTTGTCCGGTTAAACAAATATCCCACAACACCATAGCACCTGTGTGGAAGTCAGAGCACAGCTTTGATGTCGGGTCTTGCCTTCCCCTTTGGTTGATACAGGGTCTCATGGCTTTCACTCCTGCCTATGCCAGGCTAGCAGACCCCGGAGCTTCTGGACATTTCTCTGTCTGCCTCCTCTCTCACCATAAGAGCGTTGGAATTACAGGTGAACACAACTACCTCTGGTATTACGTGGGTTGCTGGGAATTGAACTCTGATCCTCATACTTGTGTGCTAAGCCTTTCACTTACTGAATAACCTCCTCACCCCCCTCTGATGCTCTTCATTGAAAACAGTCAGCACAGTGTGGACTTGTGACAACTTAAAATCATGCTAGACAGCATCTTTGACACTCTCCTCATTGAGCAGTATCCTGGCTTCTTTCCCTTGTGAACCAGAGCCCAGCCTACTGACAATGAAATGCATCAGGAAGTAATACAGCGTGACTTCAGACACAGGAGCAGAAGAGGTAGCCCAGCTTTTGCCTGGGTCTTCTTGAGAATCATTCACCCGTGGAGTCCTGGGTCACCAGAGGAAGTCTGACAACCCCAGACAGCCACGCTGTGAGGGAAGTCCAAGCCACAGACAGGTGGGCGCTGTGGCCATCAGCTCCAGAAGTCTCAGCTGGCACCGACACCAGCCACTAGATGACTCTGTCCTCCAGTGAGGACCTTGCGTGGGACCTCATGCAGCAATGTCAGAGTGGCATAGTCTCACAGGGCTGCTGGAAAAAATAAAATGATGCACAAAGAAGCCTTTGAAAAGGCTATATAAAGGTAGTTATTATATTTGTGGGTCTTTTTCACCATCATGTTCAGACATATACTCATTGATGTAAGGAAAACCTAAAAACACGGAGGGGGAAAATCTCCAATTTTATTCTAGTTGGCAGAAGAGACGGCCAAGAGGGGGAAAATGTTTCTGAACTCTTGGAACAGGGATGGTAAATACAGTTCAAAATCAAGTGAGATTAATGGCTGAAGGTGTTTATTAGAGGAGGAGAATACGAAAGGATCAAGAAAGCCTTCTCAGAGGATATTGGACATTCGCTGAGGGAGGAAGGTGATTTAGGTAGGGTGTTGAAGGTTACCTGGAGAGGGGGTAAGAGGAGCGGGGAAACAAACTGAGGAAAGGCATGGGCCACGTAGGCCTCTTAAGGAGGAGAACTGGGCTAAGGACACCTATCTGTTGATGGTGGACCAGCTCATACAAACTGGTCTGTGAGCCCGGGGAACAGCCAGGAGTCCGTCAAGAATTCCACGAGGCTTCCGTGGCCCCTGGGTGAGAGGGAATGCTTCTCCCAGTGCTCCCAGTCTTCTCCAAGGCAGAGGAGCAGTTTCTAGTGGGCCCACAATGCCCTGATTCCCAGGAAACTCCTGACCTTGCTTCCTTCTCGGCATGCTGCACCTAAGCCTGCCCCGCTGGTCAAGGCTGGTGCTGCCTGAACACATGGCCAGGTTGGGCCAACTGACTTCTGGTTATTCTCCAGGTGGTGGTATTGTTCCTAGGAGTTCTGAAGGTAAGAGTCGGCCAGACAGGTGGCCCGTACATCTTCCTGCTCATGTTCCATAGGCTCTGATGACTTCCTGCTTTCCTCTGGGTTCTGCTAGCTCTTCTAGAATCCCTTTCCATAGCCTGGAACATACTTGCTTCTTTAGCTGTTGTTGCTGTCTGTATTGTATGTCACAAGAGCACAGGAAGTGCCAGCTCCTGGAAAGGGTGGCTCGTGTGCTGAAGAAGCCAGCCTTGCCTTCGAGCCTGCCGTTAGATTCGCATGCTCTGTGACTTTGGACAGGTCACTTTCTCCATGGCTTCATTTCTATATCAGAATAAGGAAAATAAGACCAAACTGTGTAGAGTGATTGTCTTGATTTTGTGAACTAATTTGTGCTTAGCAAAAGTTGCATCATGATAAAAAAAAAAAGAGAGGTTCATTTTTATTACTAGGTCTTGAGTCTTTGAATTCAAATCTAGCTAGAAGCAGGCTGCTGGACACTACAGACTCCCATTTACCGTGCTTGGTGTGGCACACAGATAACAAACGCCAGTGAGAAAGGGGGTCATTCTGATCTTGAAGTGGCCTTTTGACATTTAATGGAAAGCACTTGACCCCTGGCAGCAAGCTGATTTCTACAATGGCCCTGACTCCATTCAGGATTCTTCAGCTCTTTACACCCTAAAGGGGAGTCCTGGGTGAGCTGATTGGCAGTTGATTGGAGGAGCTAAATCTCAAAGTGGTCAAGCCGATATCTGAGCAGAGATATTAGAGGACTCATTTCCGAGGCTGCCAGCTGGTCAGTCCGAGTGTGCAGCTGGAACGCCAGGAGCCTGGGAGAGGGTTGCGGGTGGCTCTCACAGCCCGCCTCCATTGCTAGAGATGGGAGGCAGGGTTTGGTACAACGGGATGTCAGCGTGTAGGATGTTTGAGGAGTGAGACTTGGAAGGAGCGTGGGACAACTTTGCCCTTTGCTAAAATTAAACTCTATTAAGGTGAAAGAAACAACTGGAATCAAGTGATCCTGGTCCACGGTGAGTCATCCTATATGACTAACTCCTTTGACGCCCATCCCCTTGCTGGCCTGTGTATCTGGGGCTGCTCTTGTAATGCCCTCCCCAGTGGGGCACAATCCCCCTTTATAAGTTCAATTAGGGTTCCTCCAAAGTCTTCAGGAACCCTCAAAGAAGGCCCAGAAAAGAAAAGAGAAAAAAAAGCCCCAAACACCACCCACCTCCAATGCTGGTTTAGGGAGGACAGGGATCCAAGCCAGGGCTCATCCTGGGAGGGACCTAAGGAGATAAAGTTTCTTCATTTCCATCTAAAGGATGTGAATAGCTCTTCAGGCCCCTTGCAGATGACAAGGCTGATTGTCAATTTGGCAGCATCAAGGATCCCTAGGAGGCAAGTCTCCAAGCACATTATTCTAAATAATCCCTGCGAGGGCTCTTTAGATTAAGTTATCTTGGTTAAGTTAATTGTGGTGGGACTAGCAACCCTAAAGGAGGTCAGCACGGTTCTCTGGGCTTGAACTCCCTGTAAAGGAGGAAGGGGGAGAGGAGCTGACACTGACATTTAGCATTCTGCACTTCCTGGCTTCAGACATGATCTCCCCAGCTGCCTGAAGCGCCTGCCACCTTGACCTCCTTGTCCTAACGATCTATATTCTCAGACTATGACCCAGACGAGCCCATTCTTTTCTGAAGTTGCTTTTGCCAGGGCATTGTATTGCAACAAGAGGACTAGGAAGTAAGATTCTTATTCTTCATCTTTGCCTCTAGACTTTCTTTGGGCAGTGGGCACCATGATTCGCACCCCTCTCCTGCACAATGTAGCCCTCAGTGCTTCCCGCTGGAGTCCCTCAGGTTCCTCCCTTATCTCAGAGCAATGGAAAGTGGTGGATGGAATGTTGAGGGAATGTTTTGTTGGCATGAGCATGGCCATGTCAGGACCCCAGTGCCTCAGACCCCATGAGCACAGCAAGGCTTTCATCTGATGTGAGTATGTATGTTGTCAGTGTCCTCCCTCCTGGAAGACTGTGTCCTAGACTAGCCCCCCCCCCCCCAAGCCCAAGCCCTCAAAAGGGCCCCCGGCAAGGTTAGCTAACCCCGCTGTGTATGATAATAAATGTGTTGCGTTTCTGGACTCTGGGTTTCTGCAGCAGCTCCATCAAGCACAAAGTCCCCTGATCCCAGCTTTTCTGTATGTGTGTCTACTGTTTCTTCATCCTCCCCAACTCCCCAGTCAGGTCAATCCCAAAGCTGTGCAGGTGCTGGCAGAGAAGGCTCTGTCTCCTAAGACAAGGAAGAAGCTCCTGGCCTGTACTGGTCCATCATGGAGGCAGTTGTTCTGCAAGGGTCATCTTCTAAAGCGGTGGCTCCCAACCTGTGGGTGCTCGACCCCGTTGGGGTCAAACAACCCTTTCTCAGGGGTTACCCAAGACCATCGGAAATCATAGGTAATTTACATTACAATTCATAACAGTAACAAGTTTATAGTTATAAAGTAACAGTGAAAATAGTTTTATGGTTAAGGGGTCCCCACAACACGAGGAACTGTATTGAAGGGTCATAACCTTAGCAGGGTTGAGAACCACTACTCTAAAGTGTCCAGACAGGTGTTTTTGTTCAAGATGTCGGGTACGTGCTTATTTCACAGATGAGAAAATAAATTCCAACGAAGTGCGATGTCCGGGGTCCCTGATGGATGCTAAAGTCAGGATGTAGTTTCTGGTCCTTAAACACATCCCCCATGATTGCATTGTTTCACGCCCTCCTTCCCTACTCCTTGCCTCTTCTGTCCTAGAATGCACTGCTGCATGACCAAAGTCGCTGTAGTTGCTTTCTTAGATTTAGAGCGGGAGGAGATGTTTACCCAAAGTCATTGGTCACACAGTAAGGGTTGGTTGAATCTCATTGACAGAAAAAGATGAAGGTGATCGTAGAATGTAATGAAAAGATCTATTTTTTAGAGTTTTTTTCTTCTTTTATTCCTGAAAAGAAATAAACGGGCATCAGTGGATTAAACCCCAACAACTCTGCAGGTTCAGGGATGTTTTTCCTGGAATGCTATTCTTGCTTCTCCATGAGCTTTGTGACCTGTGCGAGAGTGGGGGTACAGGGGATGGGCTTGGGGTGCACACCTATGCTGCCAGAAAGAGGGATAATAGGACAATTAATATTAAACATTTTCCTCATAAAGTTTTGCAGTCAAATAGCTCAAAACAGTGAATGCTCTGTGCGAGAAGCTGGGAAATGCGACCGTAGGAATATTGTTCGTATTTAATTGGCTTAGGGGACAGCCTCAAACACAATGCGATTAAAAAAAAAAAAACAACTACCCCACACATGTGGCGAGGTTTAGAACATCTGGGGCTGTTTAAATTGCTCTTGTTTTCAAGATCAAGGGTATTATTGATAAAAACAAAAATCTCTGTAATCACTAAATTTAATCCAACTAACGCTGATGAGAAGACCATTGTAAACATGAAACATGACTTGGGAACTCAATCTCACATGTTTCCCTCATTGGCAAAGGCATGTTTGCAGGCTTTGTATTGGGGAATGCTGCAGGACTAGCAGACAGGGCTCAGGGACTAATCAGCTGCCAGAGAGGGCTCCTGCTGAGCAGCTGTGGGCACCCCCTTGGCCTCCTGCAGCCTGGGGCGGGTGGAGGGGGGGCGGGTGGAGAAGCTGGTGTGCCTTGGGTGAAGACAAAAGTGAAAATCAGTGGAAGAAAAAAACAAAACAAAACAAAACAAAACAAAACAAAACAACAATTTCCCCCGGAGGAGAAACCTCACCTAACAATGGAAACACTGAGCCTCGGTGCTCAGTGCTCACTTAAGTTTCAGATCTTAGTTTAAATTGGTATGGTTTTCCTTCCTTGAAGGAGATTATACCACCAATTCTTCACAACTTGATTATTATAGTTAGTAGAGGCAACTTGATACTGTTAACGTAGTTACATTTGGGCAGCAACAAAGAAGGAAGGTGCCAACACCCTTGTGTTGTGAGTCTTACATAGAAGCATGTATCTGCCATATGCATGTCTCTGTTATATGCAAGCATGTCTCTGTTATATGCAAGCATGTATCTGTTATATGCAAACATGTATCTGTTATATGCAAACATATATCTGTTATATGCAAACATATATCTGTTATATGCAAACATGTATCTGTTATATGCAATCATGTATCTATTATATGCAAGCATGTATCCTGGAATAGAGGCTTAGAAGGAGGGGAAGCTCATCAGAGAACTGGCTTGAGATGACATAATTTTAGAGCTGGCCCTGGAGGGTTGACCCGCATTTCTGATGGGAACCTTTCAAGATCAGAGATCTGAGCTGAACATAGACCATCTGCTGAGCAAAACTGAAGTGGTGCATTCTAGTTATTTAGAAAACAGCAAAAGAAAGCAGAAAAAAAAAAAAAACCACCAGCTGAATCTTTACTGAATGTCTGGGAACCATTGAGTTTCAAACTAGACCCCTCCTTATCTTGTGTGACTAATGGTGAGCTCCCATGGGAACAGGTGACCATGAGCATTAGATGGTAACATCAAATGTTGACTGTCACCCCATTCTCACCTCATTCCTCTAACTGCTCTCCTCCTAATCCACATACCTAGTTTTGCCCCAGGCACTCAAAACACGAAAGAGTTATTTTTACTTATTTATTTTTTGAGGCAGGATCTTACTGGGTATCCCTCGTTGGCCTGTATCTTACTATGTGGACCAGGCTGATCTTGAACTCACAGAGATCTGCATGTTGCTATCTCCTGAGAGCTGGGATCAAAACCATGCACCATCACCCTCAAATGTTGTTAAGCTTTTATAAGGACAGCAAAAGATTTTAAAAACCCATATTGACACAAGAGGATAAACAAATACACAGTTTATTAAACTGCTTACTTATGCATTCCAATAGAGGCTTTTCCAACTGCTGTCTTCTTTAAACATTCTAAATTTTATTATTGGTGTGTGTGTGTGTGTGTGTGTGTGTGTGTGTGTACGCAGGCAGGCATGTGGAGGTCAGAGCACAACTTGCAAGAACTGGGTCTCTCTTTACACCGTGAATTCAAGGGATCAAACTGAGATCCTCAGGACTGGAGGCAATTCCCTCTGCCAGCTGAGCCATCACGTCAGTCAATTGCTGTCTTTTTATAAGTAGAAAAAAAAATCAACTTGCTAGAAAAATGGGGTAAAATATTTATACAGATCTACAGAAGATAGAATAGGAGGTAAACAAATTGTTAAAACATATTAAGTTGTGCTTAATCTTACTAATAATAAATGAGGCAAAATGAAACAATTTATTATTTGGTTTTTATCTCTCCCCCAAGACAGAGTATCTCTATGTAGCCCTGACTGTCCTGGAACTTGCCCTGTAGACTAGGCTGGCCTCAAACTTAGAGATTTGCCTACCTCTGCCTCCTGAGTGCTGGGATTAAAGGTGTGCATTACCACTGCCTGGCTCAAGGTCTGTTTTTTTTTAATTTTCCTATTCAGTTATGAAATATGACAAATATTACTAGCACCCCAGTTTGGCAGAGATGTGGGAGGAAGACATTTTTACTCTGAGAATGCAAGAATAAATTGGCAAAATAATTTGAGGTACAATTTGCCATTCTTTATTGAACTCTGAAGGGTTATATCATTTAAACAAAAATTTACACATATAGGATTACATTGTATAGAAATCCTCACATAGTTGTGAATGAAAGACATACTCATTAAATTATTATTGTTACTAGTATTATTACAGAATCTCACTTTGTAGTCCTGGCGGACCATGAATTTACAAACAACCATCTGCCTCTGCCTCCCAAGCACCGGGGTGAAAGGCATGCACTACCATGTCCAGCCCTCAGTACATCCCTGCCCCACAACCATTCATTGATAGAGAAACAAGCTGCAGTAATTTGACAACGTGCAGAATGGAAGTCATGGGATTAATGAAAAACTATGACATGGATCTGTATGTCACCATGTGGGGAAAGGTACACAATGCTCCAACTTAAAAAGAAAACAATAACAGCAACGAGAAGTTACACATTGTACAAATGCTTTTTCCTGTAATTTTAGAGATGGAGCCCAGATCTAGCAAATGCTGGACAAATGCTCTACTATTGAGCTGCATACCCAACATTCTCTCTGTGTGTGTCTGTGTGTAATCTATCTAATATGTCTGTATCTCTCTTTCTCTATCTATCTACCTATCTATGTATCTATCTATGTATCTATGTATCTATGTATCTATGTATCTATCTATCTATCTATCTATCTATCTATCTATCTATCTATCTATCTATCTATCAATCATCTATCTATCTTATCTCTCTCTCTATCTTATCTAAGTTACCTAACATCTATCTATCTATCTATCTATCTATCTATCTATCTATCTATCTATCTATCTATCTATCTACCTATCTATCTATCTAAAAAAACTCAGAAAAGAGCAACTGTATCTTACTGTGCATATTCTGGAACTAGTTTCTATCTTTAGGGCTGTCATCATTTATGCATCATTTCTTTATACTTTCTGGATTCATGCATTATTTTGTTTTCTCTTAAAGACAACTTGTTTATTTCTGAAGTTAGAAAACCCACAAATAATGGTAATATACTTTAATTTTTATTTAGATGTATGTGTGTCTGTGTATATGAGTTCAGGTATCTGAAGAGGCCACAGATGTCAGACCCCCACCCTCTGCCTGGGCTGGATGTAATCGTGAATTGCCTGTTATGGGTGCTGGGAATCAAACTTAGGTCCTCCGGAAGAGCAGTGCATGCTCCTAACCACTG
Source organism: Microtus ochrogaster (assembly GCF_000317375.1). NCBI lineage: Eukaryota > Metazoa > Chordata > Mammalia > Rodentia > Cricetidae > Microtus > Microtus ochrogaster. Next base: position 8,700,336 of record NC_022018.1, read on the forward strand.
AATCACCCCTTCAGCCCAATATTAATAATTTTAAAATAAGCATCCATAAGACTTTAGACAACATCTGAACTCTGGTGAACAACAGTAACTTTCAGACAATTACTCATCATATTCATTATTTTTCTATCACTGTGACCAAGTTACTTAAGAAAATAAATGAAGGAGAGGGAAAGTTTATTTTGGTCAATGATTCCATCGGTGTCAGATCATCATGGCCAGAAAGGTGTAGCACAGTAGGGCAGCTCATATAATGGCAGGCAGGAAGTAGAGGAGGTGGGTTCATTGACCTAGCCTGCATGAGCAGAAGCTGGGTAAACTGCCAATGGCTATTTTGTATGCCGGGAAGGCAGAGACCCCAGTGGTTGCTCAGTCCAAGCAAGCTGGAGGTTTCAGATCAAGGGGGACCAGTGATATAATTTCATTGTGAAGCTCTTTGGAGAGTTGCTCACTCGAGTTCATGTTTAAAGGCTGAAGAAGTTGGAGCCTGATATTCACAGACTATCAACCACAAAAAATGTGTTCAGGAAGAATGCGGCTGAAAGGGCTGGAGAGGTATCTCAGCAGTTAAGAGTCCATACAACTCTTGCATACAACCCAAGTTTGGTCCCCAGCATCCATATTATATGACGATAGCTCTGGTTCCAGGGGACCTGACACCCTCTTCTGACCTCCATAGCACTGGAAGTTGATGGCAATATTAATGATAATGGGTCTTTATTATAAGCAACCTGTAAACGGAGACTGCTTGCCACGAGGCTGTGGCTTACTGGAAAGGTTCTGGCTGTGGCGTCTTTCTCCTTCGGCAGCTACACAGCATCTCTTTGACCCCTCCTACTCTCTCTCTCCCTCTGTTTGCATTTCCTGCCTGGCTTTGCTCTGCTGAGTCAATGGCTGAAACAGCTTTATTCATTAGCCAATGGTAATAAAACATATTCACAGCATACCGAGGGGAATCCCACATCAGCAACCTTCAGTGGATAATTTTCCTTTTAGCTAAGCAAGGCTACTGGGGGTCAGCCTATCAAACCCTCTGATGGACAGCTGTCAACCTGCCATGGCAATGTGGCTGCTTTCAGAGGTGCAGCAGCAGCCATGCAAGGGCAGCAGTATTATAGCTGGAGCTGTGAGAAAGCAGTTGAAGAGTTCTAGAGAGCACATGCGCAGACAGTGCAGGGAGAAGAGACAGCCAAGACAATGAAGGATGGCAGAAAGAAGGGAAAGTAAAGTCTGTAGATGGTAGAAGACTAGGAAGAGCCAAAGACAAGTTTGCAAGAGCTGTCAAGCCTTAAGGACCAAGGGTCCCAACACCCGAGGTCTGACAGCTGTAACACTAGCTCTTGCCGGGGTCTGAGGGTCTCAGCATGCAATGCTTGGCAGAGACAGCATCAGCTGAAGCTAACTAGCTGTGACTAGCTGCTGCTGAGAATCATGGCTGTAAGGTGTCAGATTGCTAGAAACCAAGGCTCAGAAGTAGCTTCTAATCTGAGTATATGTCTACAGTCTCTAAATTCAGGAGCCACAGCTTCTAGTTCAAGGCTGGGGATTACAAAACTCTGTGTGCTAAATTCCTAGCCTTTGGCATTCAGAGGGCCTGGGGCTGCCAGCCGTGAAAGAGCTACCACTTGTCCAGATGATTCAAACCCGGTGAAGGAAAACAACTGCAGCCAGCTGAAGGGTGACAGTTTGGAGCAGGAGATGTGGTCTAGAACCCAGAAATCTGGCCCGCTACTTTCTCCCACGGTGGTCTGTCTCTCTGCAGCACAGCGCATTCCCTTTCTGGGTTTTCCATTCTCCTTCTGATATTTCTGGCTTCTGTTTACATCTGATTCCTGTTCCCATGTAATTCTGGCTTACATGGGAGTCTCATGGCCTCTTTGGTTTTAATACTGTACAGTGGGATTTTATGGCATGGAAACAGTAGAAATGAGATCAAGCCCCATATTACAAACACTCCTGGCAAGGATTCTGTATTGGGACATCAGCTCAGGCCGGCCAACTTGTATCAAATGCAGCCAGTCCTGAGCAGGCTTCTTACTTGAAGTGGGTATCAGGCTTGTGTTGCTCTGGAGGAGAGACTGAAGTTTGGTGATTACTCATTAGTCACAGACATAGTTCTTTTTCTTGTGTGTAGGCATCTTAACCTTGTACACGATGGGCTAAAGGATGGCAACTTCATCCAGGAACTGCCAAGACCCTCCCCTTGACAGACCCACCATCTTGCTCAAGGATTCTCACTGTAACTGATCAGGCGTTGTTGAGTCTCTTCTGTTGCTGGTGTCACCATGATGCACACATGGCCTCGTGGCGGAATTGGAGCACCATGGTGGAGGCCAAGAAACACAGACCCACTCACACAGGCAATAGCTCCAGTTAACTCTGTATTGTGGTCTTGGATGAAGCGTTTCTCAAGTGCTTATCTACATTCAGAGCTGAGGACAGACAGACTCAAAAGTTGGCACAACAAAGGAGACAGACATAAAGACAGAGATGCCGAGTTTTTAACCCACTTTTAGTCACCTGTAAGGTTCAGAAAAAAAGTCAGATTTATTTTATTTTTGATAGTATTTTGTATGTGGTCTTCACCCCCACCCCCCATGTGTGTTTGTGTCTGTCTGTCTATCTGTCTGTGTCTGTGTGTGTTGATGCATGTATGCCATGTCATGTGTCTAAAGGTCAAAGGACAACTTAACTTTGGGAGTTGGTTTTGACTTCCATTTTATTGAGTCAGGAACTCACATTTTCTTTTTTTTTTTTTCTTTTTTAAACCACTGTGCTATGTACTCTAGACTAGCTGGCCCATGAGCTTCCAGGAAATTCTATTCTCTCTGTCCCCCGCCCCCATTACTGTAGGAGTGTTTCTTGACTAGCTTCTTATGTGGCTTGTGGGGACCAGACTTGGTCTACCAAACTTGCTCAATGTTGTTAACCACCATTTGTCACTGTGATGAAACACTATAATCAACTGTGCTGGCTAATCGTGATTGCCAACTTGGCTCCATCTCAATCAACCAAAGCCCAAGCAGCTGGGCATGACTAGGAAGGATTTTCTTGGTTGGATCTTTTGAGGTGGGAAGGCCCACCCTAAATCTGGGCCAGCCCAACGCAAAGGAAGCTTTTGCTTTTCGCCTGCTTGCCTTTACTCTTGCTAGCACATTTGTCTCCTCTGTTGCTGAGGCATCTCTTCACTGGCATTGGAACTTATGTCTTTGGGATTCCAGTGTAGACTTTAAGACCTAGGAATTCTCTGGACTCCCACACCAGTTGGGGACTTCTGAGACATCCAACTTTGTGGATTGAACAACTATGGGATACCTGGCTTCTTTATGGGGAGGCAGCCATCTTTGGGCTACCTGGACCACAGCCTATAAGGCACTGTAATAAATTCCCTTCACACACACACACACACACACACACACACACACACACACACACACCATATCAATTTTGTTTTTTTTCTTTCCGAGAACTCTGATTAATGTAGTAGATTATAGAAGGAAAAGTTTATTTTGGCTTTATAGCTCCAGAAGGAGAGTCCATAAGCCAGGCAGGGAGTACCTGGTTCAGGAAGCTGAGAGATCATACCCTCAGCAGTAACGGAGAGAAAGCTGGAAGTGGAATCAGGCTATGCACTCTCAAAGCCCAAGGCCTCCACCTCTTAAAGATTCCATAATCTCCCCTCATCCCAAGTAGCACTATTAATCAAGACCAAATGGTCAAATACATGAGCTTATGGGGGGTACATTTCTCATGCAAATCACCTCACTTGCCTAGTATTTTTTTGTGAAATTAAAAAAAATTTATTGAAGATATGAAAAACAACTTCTACAAGATTGACTTTTTCATAAAACTGTAGCTACACGATGCATTGCGGCTATCATGTTAAAACGTGCATTAGACACAAATACAAAAGCCATGAAACAAGCCACCGTTCTTTCACCATTAAGCAAGGATAAAATGCCTGAGGAACAACATGGATGACTTGAGAGGGTGGGCTCCTTAAGACCACTGAACAGCAACAACAAAACAGCCCAGATGGATGAGTGTTCAGTCACACACACGGAAGAGAACCCTTGGCACTGGGAATCAGAGGATGTTGTCACAGAGAACCAACACATAATAGTGCGTGGTGTCAAAGAAACAGGACTACCAGTGTTCAAAAGCAGCTTTGTCAACAAGACAGTAAAACCCTCTTCAGCATGTCCCTCTGCCGTCTGTCACTGAATACACTGGTAGAACTTTGGAAAGAAAGAAAGAAAGAAAGAAAGAAAGAAAGAAAGAAAGAAAGAAAGAAAGAAAGAAAGGAAGGAGCAGTGACTCCTTTTATTTTTCTCTGTTTAAAATCAAACAGAAAACAAACATCAATTCTGCTGTTCACCAACGGCCTTCAAAGTACATCATTTGTACAAGAGAAGGACTAAGAACCAAACTGTTGACAGAGATCCGTGCACGGGTGAGAGAGAGCGCACCCCTCACATGGCTTCCTGATGGTACGCAGGAGGATCCACTTCAGAGTCACTTTGCCTGGTACTTTCATCTGCGGAACCATCTCTCAAGGCCAAGGTTTAGTGTTTCTAGCAAAAATTGAGCTTTATGTTTCTGTAGAATCACCTATGCTGCTGTCAGCCAAACTCATCCATCAGCAATGTTACCTCGTAGTAAAACTAGTGGGACTGGGCCCGCTGACAGATTGGCATCCACCCTGATGCTGAGGGTTTACCAGGGCTGTTTCATGAGGCCTTTCCAGGGTTGCAGCCCCTGCCCCTTGTCTTTGTCCTGATTTCTGTACCCATCTCAGACAGTACTAGTCTTAGCCTGGTCTAGTCATGAGGGAATCCCGATCTGTAAACATCCTGGCCCTGCAGCTCAATCTAGTGTTTTATGACAGAGCTGTTGTGAGCATGTAGGGCTGGAGGCAGTAAGCACACGCGCTTTTCTTGTGTGGTGGGTTAAGGGCCTGTGACTTCATCCCCCCTTTTGTCACCATGTGTTGGTCCCTAGCTGTCTCAATCTCCTTTCCCCTCACAGGCTTCATGTCCTAGCCTCATCCCTGATGGAACCCTTCACTTGAGGTTTCTTGATTCAAAGCTTTCGACAAGAAAATCTGCTGCACACCACTCATCCTTCAGATGGTTTCCTCTTGGTTCAGATGACTACATCTGGCTCAGCCTAGCTTCCGGAGAGGTTCACTCCGTCTACTTTCACTAGAGGAGTGGCCATCCAGTCCATGCCTCTGGATGTGGACTCAAATTGTGCTGGGAACCAATTGTAGGATTGGGCAAGAGAAAGCACCCCAAGCTGGAACCCCAGGCTTCTCCTATTACCTGCCACCTCCGCCCCCAAACACATACCCGCATAGGAGCAGCATCACTTCCTGACAGGGGAAGTATGCAGATGGGGATTGCTGGGATAATGAGCAGATGGAACAGTCTTGATACTGACGTGAAGAAAGGCTGTGAATTTTACAAGTGGGAACACCAGTCTCCCCAAGGAAGATCACACAGAGAAAGAAGATGGAATGAGCAGAGAATTTGATACCCAGCCAATTCAGAGGGAAAGAGAAGCCAGGCCCTCGGGATGCTGAAATGAGAACCTAATAAAATGGCAATTGATGCAATCAAGAGTAACTTAGGGCTGGAGGTGAGAATGAGTTTGTAAACACTGGGTACTGACTCTCAACGCTGGCACACCATGGGCCCTTTCTTTCTATTGGCAAATCCAAGTGAATTTCATAGCTTGCCAAAAAATTTATCTTTTCTGCACTGGTAGACCTTTCTCTTGGTGTGTATAGAAGGCATTTTGTAAGCGACACTTTGTTCGGTGGGAGGTGGACATGCAGATGCCAGAGCACACGTGTGAAGGCCATAGGAAAAACTTGTGGAAGCCAGTCCTCTCCTTCCACTGTGTGGCTCTCAGGATCAAACTCGGGGCGTTAGGCCTGGCTGTAGGCACCGGTAACTGCTGAGCCGTCTCATTAGCCCCAAGGGTATTTGGAAAAAAGACTACTTAGCTATAGATCAATCTTTATTCTGCCATTAGAAAATATTGTAAAAAGCTTCCTTCTTCATATATATTTCCTTCCTTTAAAAATTTCTTGCCAGGCAGTGGAAGCTCGCCCCTTTAATCCCAGCTCTCAGGAAGCAGAGGCAGGTCGATCTCTGTGAGTTCAAGGCCAACCTGGGCTACAGTTCTAGGACAGCCAGGGCTACACAGTTTTGAAAAATAAAACAAAACAAACATAAACACAACACATACAAGCACACATATATATTTACAATATTGTCTGTGTGTATGTGTTCACCACTTATGTGTGAGTCTGGTGCCTGAGGAAGCCAGAAAAGGAAGACAGATTTCCTGGAGCTGGAGTTACAGATGGTTGTGAACTGCCACATGGGTGCTGGGAACTGAAGCCAGGTTTTCTGGAAGAGTAGCCAGTGCTCTTGAGCGCTGATCCATCTCCCCTATTTTGTCTATCACCAGGTGGTCAGATGTATCAAAATGAAGCTAAATATCTCCTTCCCAGCTGCTGGCTGTCAGAAACTCAGAGCTTCTCAATGGCCCCACAGGAGATGATGTGCATCAACATGCAGTCAGAAAGCCCTTAAACAAAGGTGAGAAGCCAGGACCAAAGCCCCTGGGATCCAGCGTCCTGTTATTCCGTGTGTCCTGCAACACAGACGCCATTCTACTACAGCTCTGCAACACAGACGCCATTCTACTACAGCTCCCAAGAAACAACGCACTAAGCAAAACAAGAAGGAGGCTTCAAGAATATGCTAAACTTTTGGCCAAGAGAATGAAGGAAGCCAAGTTAAAATGCTAGGAACAGAAAGATTGCCAAGACATAGTCTGTCTTTGTAGAGAGTGTCTACTTCTAAGTCTGAATACAGTCAAAAATAAGAGTTTAGAAATAACAAAATAAAACATTAGATTTTTAAACACTGTTGTTTGTTTTTTAAGATTGCTATTTTGAGAACACCAGGTGTTTATCTTAGACTATAAATTCATGTATCTGTGTGCACATTCATGCGCGCGCGCACACACACACCTTATGTGCTTTCTTTAAATCAACTTAACTCTCAGCTCTCACCTTAAGGCCCCATCTGATAGATTCTGGGGAATTCAGCCCTTTTCTGGTTCTGGTCCAAGCTGACTACAGACCCCCAGCAGGGTTGAGGAGGTTTATATGGAGGCTGGAGCAAGCACTGAAGGCCCAAATGGGCCAAACTCCAGGTTCTGAATAGGAACTGTGTGAAAAGGAGACTCTGCTTCCTCTGGTGAAATTTTCTTACTACCCCACAAAACTATTCAGTCAAGCAGGGATGACCTGATTCTGTGAGAAGTAACCTTGCCTGTTTGGTTTATTAGTGACCAATTCTGGGAGATATTTGAGAATTCACAAAAGTGTCTGGTAATGGGAAAAAAAGGTCACAGGCTCCAAAATTTAACAAATGACTCCCCAAATGCAATGTGGAGACCTTGTTTTGTTCCCCAAAACACAGCAATGTGATTTTAACTGATCGTCAGCGTTCTCGAACACTGTTGGAGAACTATCGTTTTAGCCTGCTTTCCAAGAATTACTGCGTGTACAGTGATCAGGAAAACAAAACTAAAAATGAACATCCCCTGGGGTCAACCTTGGAACAACCTTGAGTGTCAGTCACACTAGGCCAGGTTTCTTACAACAAGACTTCTCAAATACCACCATGAGTTGCCTGGAAGTCCCTGCTGATTCGATGAGTCTCAGCCAAGGCTGCACTGAAGACTCCCAGCTCCAAGTTCATGAGATCAAGCTTGAAAACATGTTTTCATTTATTGCTTTCTATTAAAAAAAGATTCTAGAACCTTCAGGTCATCTCAGTGTGAAGCCCAGAGTCCTCTGACCTCATGAGATATTGACACTTAGGTAGTGATCCCTCCTTCCCACTGGAGTCCACTGACCTGCTGTGACCAGGCCTTTGCTGGGAGTGTTTCTTTGGCTGTGGTACTTTCTTGAGGATTCCTGCCAAGCAAGATGCCAGGTTCTTTTGAGCATCCAGCTCGATCCTGCCCAGTCTCTGAGGAGAGCTGCCGAACTTGCCAGCCAGCGTCGCTTCCCTTCTCCCCAGAATCCAGCTCCTGAACTTCACATAGCACTGCCATGCTCTTAGGTCTTTGGAAGGGATCTGTCTTGTTTCTATAATCTCCAAGCCCTGGCAGACCACATTAACATTTTCCACAATTTGTGTAGTCTACACTTGGCTTTGCTGTGTATTAGCTACGTGATCAAAAACAAAAGAGAACAACAACAAAGCCCCCAAATAACAATAACAAAAAAACCTCCGAAAAAACAAAGCAAAGAAAGGAACAACAACCACAACAACAACAACAACAACAACAACAACAACAACAAAACTGCTTCACTTCTCTGGGCCGTGGGTTCCCTCATTCGTAAAAATGAGGAGTTGAACAACGCAGGATTGCCAAAGGCCTGGCTGCCTCTGACATTCCTTGGTTCCATATGGTTCTGACTGCCTCATGTTGCCCGGGACATGGTTGACATCCAAGAACACACCTATTGGATTTAATTAAATTGAAATTTTCAGCAAGGAAAGGCTATATGTCCCCAGAGAGGTCCTGGATGAGTGGCCCGGGGCAGTGCAACAAATCACGATGTTGGAGAGGTTTATTCTTTGGTGCCTCCCCCTTCTCTCAGAGACCTGTCCTCTCTAGCTGCGGTTTACCAGCTCTCCTCAATGCTAGGAGCTTTCCTCCTTCCTTTCTCTTCCAGGACCGTGGAGAAAACAAGTCACACGGAGGAAAATACAGGTCCAAGGGTGTGGGAGGGAAGAAAGCAAAAGAAAATGGAAGAAAGAGGGGAGGTCTCCCAAAGAGGGGCCTGGGTAGAGAAGATGGGAGAGGGGAGGGAAAGGGCAGAAAGAATATGAGCTCCCCGTCTGGAGGGACCAGAGTCTTCCCGAATCATCTGTCACAATGACCCAGTCACCAGAAGATGTAAATAGATTAAGATGATAATTCTGTCTCAGCTCTGCGGTGCTGTGAACAGCCCTTCTGAGCTCAGCTCTCGGGGTGCGTGATGTCACCCACAGGCCTTGATGGAATTAGAGCCCTAATTTATTTATGGTTAGGGATACGCTATTCCTCGTGGCATTGCGATTGTCTTTATTTATAGGCTGCTTGAAGTAATTTAATATGGCCGGTCCCCGCAGAGGTTGCATACTGACAGGCAGGCCACAAGTAAGAGCCGTCAGTTAGAGGCACCACAGGGCTCCTTTGTGGGCCTCCAGGTGCCCAGGGCCGTGGAAGTCTGGCTGTGGCTGGGGCATTCGGATTCCCAAGGACATCTCCCTCAAAGAGCAAAGCCCCTTCCACGTGGTAACGAGAAACTGTCGATTTTGAGTCTTCTCCAAAGCCAGTCTCAGAAAGAAAACTCTCAGAGATCCAAGAGTTCTGACTTCAAGGTAGCAACTATTCACTTTGTAGAGCTGAAGCGGGATTTTGTTCCAACTACTCTGCGCCGTATGTGGAGTGACCGAGCGCATCAAACTGCTTGGGGCTGTGTAAGGGTTTGGAGTCAGAAGCCTTGGTGCGTGTCCCAGTTCTGTAACTTGTCTGTGCTGTCTAGGCACTCCGTCTAAGAAACTTCAGTTCCTTGGGTCGAGTGGAATTGTTCTCTAGCTTGGAAGGAAGACTGTGATGAGCAGTAACTCTGCAGGAAGGTGCTCAGGTGTGGGTGACCGTACTGGTCCTACAGCAGTCTCCCCTCTTGGGTACTCTTGAACTCATGAGGGAACTGTCTTAGTTAGGGTTTCTATCGCTGCAATGAAACACCATGACCAAAAACCAGGTTGGGGAGGAAAGGATTTTATTTGGCTTAGACTTTCATATTGCTGTTCACCACTGAAGGAGGATCCTGTTGGCAGGAGCTGATGCAGGGGCCATAAGGGGTGCTGCTTACTGTCTTGCTTCTCAACATGCTTTCTTATAGAACCCAGGACCACCAGCCCGGAAATGGCACCACCCACCATGGGTTGGATCTGCCTTCATTGATCACTAATTCAGAAAATGCTTTAGAACTGGATCTCATGGAGGCATTTCCTCAACTGAGGCCCCCTCCTCTCTGATGTCTCTAGTTTGTGTCAAGTTGACACACAACCAGCCAGTACAGGAACTAAACCTAGAGGCAATGACGTTGTCTGCTAATGTTCCCCACCCCCTCACCTTGATAAAGAGTCACACATTCACACATACTAATCTTCTCTTGCTGAAGTACCTGGGCCTTAGGCTTCTCTGGTCTGCGGAGTTGGTGGCTTTGCACTCTGAAGAGGCCAGTGGCCCTTCTCTTTTATCTTCTCTCCTCCCTCTGCAGGGGTACCACACACGCTTTGTTTCTTTCATGGGTTTGCTCTTTAACTACTCTTTCTTTTCTTTTCTTTTCTTTTCTTTTCTTTTCTTTTCTTCTCTTTGTGTGTGTGTGTGTGTGTGTGTGTGTGAGAGAGAGAGAGAGAGAGAGAGAGAGAGAGAGAGAATGGACATGGGTGTGCCACACAGCACTTGTGTGTGGAGGTCAGAAAATGACTTATTGTTCCTTTAAGAATTGGTAGCTCCAGGAGCTGGAGAGATGGCTCAGCGGTTAAGTGCATTGGCTCTTCTTCCAGAGGTCCTGAGTTCAATTCCTAACAACCACATGGTGACTCACAACCATCAATAATGAGATCTGGTGCCCTCTTCTGGTGTATGTACACATAATAAATAAAAAAAAATTAAAAAAAGAAAGAAAGGAAGGAAGGGAGGAAGGAAGAAAAAAGAAAGAGAGAAAGAATAGGTAGCTACTGTGTCCACCAACTAGCTGGCCCTTTGCTGCCGTCTTTCTGAGGGAATACTAGGATTGCAGATGTGTGCTTCCGTGCTCAGCTTGATTGGGTTCTGAAGGTTTGAACCCAGGTCTTGGCACTTACAACGGTATTTGTTTGTTGGTTATTATTTTTTAACCTATTGAACCATCTTCCCAGACCAATTTGTCTTACTCGAGGGCATAGTAAATAGTGACTGTATTCCAGGACATGTTTCTTTTTAGGTCCAAGTTTCTAGAATGTTCTTTTTAAAGAAGGAAGATACAGAAAGGTACCGTACAGTGGAGAATTGCTACAGTTTGGGTTTTGGAATGTTCCCCTAAGGCCTGTGTGTTAATGGCTTGTTCCCCAAGAGAAGTACTGTTAAGAGTTAGTGGAACTGGAAGAGGTGGGCTGTCAGAGGTCTTTGGGCCATTGAGGTGTGTCTGGCAGGGGCCTGGAGAACCTACCCCTTACTTTTTTTTTTTTTCTCCTTCTAAGATGAGGAGAGCAGGCAGTTTTGCTCCACCACATTCTGCCACATGACTTGGTGCTTCACAAAGATGGAAATAAAGCCAACTGTTTATAGATGGAAACATCCAGACTCATGAGCAGGAATAACCTTTCTCTTTACAAACTGACTGCCTCAGAAAGTTCTTCCTCACTGGACAACCAATCAACAGGAATTCTGTAACTTACTACATTCCAACCCCACTGGAAAAGCTAGGAATATTTAAATAAATAGTCAAATGAACTCAGGAATGGTGGACCTCACCTGTACTCCCAGTCCTTGGGAAACTGAGGCAGGATTGCCATAAATCCAAGGCTAGACTAAACTGCAGAGATCTTGTTTCGGAAAAAAAACAAAACAAAACAATAGCAATCCCCCCCCACAACAACAAACTCCCCAAACTCAAACAAACAAAAGAAAGTAGGAGAAGCAAAAATAAAGCAAGCCAAGCTCCTGTGCCTTAGTATACATTATGCCTCCTTTATCTGTGACATGAGGCATTTTGACCATGTGACTGACCATTACAGGAAGTTAGTAATATCCTTTAGAGGCCAGGAGGTGGTGCGCACGCTGTTAATCCCAGCACTTGGGAAGCAGAGGCAGGAGGATCTCTGGAGTTACAGGCTAGCCTGGTCTACAAAGTGAGTTCCAGGAAAGCTAGGGCTACACAGAGAAACCCTGTTTCTAAAAACTTAGAAAGGAAGGCAGGAAGGAAGGAAGGAAGGAAGGAAGGAAGGAAGGAAGGAAGGAAGGAAGGAAGGAAGGAAGGAAGGAAACCAACCCTTTAGAACTGCAGTTTCTTCCATTACTGGCGAATACATTATCTGGGGTCCTTGTTAGGAGCAGACATAACTAATTAACCACAGTACCACTTTCCTGACTTTTAACTAGTACCTCCCCAATCATGTGACAACAGGAGACCATGCCCATTTTGAGCTCCATTACAAAATTTTGTTTGATAGCCTTCATTCTTTTTTTCCGGTTTAGAAAAACATCTATTTTCCACATCCCTTGCTTTCTTAGGTCCTGTAGCAACCATTTCCTAACAGAAGTTTTGTGAGGAAAGTGCACAGTGCAGTGGATATAAGGGGTTTCAGGTGAAGACAGAAGAGGCATGGGGGAAGAGGTGGCTCTTCCAACAGAAGCAGCGGAGCAGCCCCAGTCACTGTAACCATGCCGCAGAGACCTACTCCAAGCTGGGCAGTCTGTCTTTCATACCGTCCATCCTAACAGCACCTTGAGCGTTTGTTAGCTTTTCTGTCTGTAGCCGAAGAGCTCTGGGCTCAGAAGAGTTGCATCACTTGCTCTATGTCACATGGTATGGGAATGGCAGGTAGGAATCATCTTTGAAACCATAGTAGATTTTCCTAGGTAGAAACAGAAGGAAGAGGGCAGAAGCAGCCCTGGGGATTGAAATCGGAGATCTAAATAAAATACCTTGCAATCGCTAGGTAGACGGCCCAAGCCGAATGATGTGCTTGTGGGATGGGCAGCCAGGATGTTGAAAGAGCAACAGTACAATGGAAAAAAATCAAAACGGTCACTGAGACCTAGCCTGGGTCAAAAGACAAAAGCAATGAACCTTCCAGAAAACTTCTGCAGACAGTAAGAGAGCCCATGTTGCAAATCCTATGATGTTGCTACAGGTCTAGGGTTTGCAGCCCCGACAGGGCCCTCAGGACTAACACATCGGTATGGAAAGGGAGCATAAGAGGGATCCTGTTGTCCCAAGATTGGAAGAAGTGTCCCAGGCCTCCTTGACAGTCAAAGAGTAGGATTGGAGTGTTTCTTGGTGTTCTGGTGAATCAGGCATCTTTTAGCTTCTCCTGTTCTTTCTAGGTTGGAACCCAAGTGGGATGGTTCCTTCATTGGCCCCAGTAAAGGTTAGATGACCAGAAAAGTCAGGGGAAGAAGGGAGATCAGGCCAGTCTGAGCCGGGTTGGTGGGTGGAGAGGTTACACCCCGCCGTACAACTTCCTGTTTGATTTAGGAACACAGTAGACCTTGGTTTCATTCTTCTGCCCCACCCGCTCATTCTTATGATCCCTGTACATAGGCTTGCCCTTGCCTGGTCAGCTCTGATCAGGTAGACCTCTGTCGGACCAGACATTCTGATGGTTCTCAGGGTTGCCTTTGCCATTTGTAGATCGTGAACACGCTCGTGTGTGTGTGTGTGTGTGTGTGTGTGTGTGTGTGTGTGTGTGTGTGTGTGTGTGTATGGGGGAGGAACGGCCAGTGTCATTGCTTTAAAACCCAGTCAGGTGAACTCAGTCTTAACTTTTACACTTGGGATGACGTTCGATCATGCTCAGAACAAAACCTGCAATCCTTAAAACAGTCTAAATCTCTGTGCCCTCTGATGACCCTGTCTTGTGCTGCCCCTTGACCTCGGCTCTCTTGACCTCTGCTCAGGCATCTCTGACCTCTTTGTGATGTCTGTAACTTTCCAGGGACTCCCTTGCTGGAGACATTTTGCACCCACTGTTCCTAGTCTTCACCAAGCCACAACCCTCAGCCCTCATCTCCTCTAAGAGTCCCTTAGACATGTCTTCCTAGAAACCCTCCCAGCCATGGTTTCTGAAGGCCCCTGAGTTCCTTTCTTACCAACCTTCCTTCCCAGCTGGGTTTTTCTCCTCAGCCATTCTCATCATGTGATGTGCTTTATATTTGACACAATTTGTTGATTTTCTACCTCATGCCCCTCAAAAGCTGTATGTGGAGATTTGGGCTTTGTTCCCAGTGCCTGGCATTTGACAGCAGGCAACAGTTACCTGTGGAGCCAGGAGACCAGGTCTGGAGCTGGGTAAGGCATTAACCAACAATGTGGTGTTGGCCAGTTATTTCTCATCTTTGGCCCTCAGTGTCTTCATTCTGAAGCAGACATTGGAAGTCAGGTGTGGTGGCATATGCCCACAGCCCAATCTTTTGGAAGGCTGCAATCAGGGGTTCAAGGTCATCCTTGACCTAATAAAATCCTGGCTTAAAACAAAAACTCTTAAATAAATACTTTTTAAAAAAATCAAGTAGATGCATTGATAGGTGATTTCTCTGTGCTGTTGTCTACTTGAGGACACTGGAGTTCTTGTCTTCAAGGGACTTTAAATAAGGAAGCTTGAAAGCAACAGAATGGTGTGCAGATGTGTGGCCCAGACAGAGAACTCGAGGAGGGATTGCACTGGGCAGGTCTGCTAACGTTTCTACAAGTCCGAAATGGGGAGTAAGTGCCTGCAGTGGGATCCAGGACTGGCTTGGCTGTATTGTGAAGTCTGAACTGGGGAGTAAGTCTGAACTGGAATTAAGTCCCTGCGGTGGGATCCAATACCAATTAGCAGTGTTGTGAAGTCTTTCCAGGCTCTAGACTGCCTGGCTTCTCACTAGTCTCACTGTGGTGGAGAGGGACTGTGGCCCAGAGGCCCTGGGCATCTCACAAGAAGGAGTCCCAGAGTCACAATCCTGCAGGCCCGGAGAGGTGGCTCAGCACACATCTTGAACTCATTTGCCAGCACAAGGGAGTCTGGGTTTCTGTCACAGTCGAAGGCACGTGTTTACTCAGCTTCTCTCTCCCCAGCCCCAGGAAAGATAACTGAACTTGATGGATAACCACTAATTGGATCATTACCTTCATTTCGAAATGATTGCCCCTGGCCACTGGGGGCATTTGTTCTGGACTGGGGCCCCCTCAGTCCCACAGGTCCCCGCAGCTCAGACCCCAGCAGGACTATGACCCCACAAGGGCTCACAGCTGTGCTCTTCCTGCCTCCCCCGCCCCTCCCAGCTTCCATGCCCAGCCAGCCATGGTGCACCTTGCTCCTTGCTGAGGCACCTTCTTGGCCTTTCTTCCTAGTAACCCCAGGGAACCCCAGTTCACTCACCTTGGCCCTCGCTTCCTAAGTGCCACCTCCAGAGCTCTTTGCCTATCCGGCATGCACAAAGCCTGTGTTCTCTGGAAGAGAGGCCAATTCTTTTTTTTTTTTCATAAGTATTAATTTACTTTTTATTTATGCACGCGTGTGTGAGCCTGTGGGAGTGTATATGTACGTGTGCATGCAGAAGCCCTCAGCAGCCAGAGAAGGGTATTTGTGGATTCCCTGAAACTGGAGTTAAAGGCACATGCAAGCTGTCATGTGGGTGCTGGGAACAAAGCCCAGGTCTTCTGCAAGAGCAATAGGTGCTCTTAACCACTGAGCCATCCCTCCAGCCCTGCAAAGTTAGTTGTGAAGGCAAGGCAATATTTCTTCTTTTGGGCACACTTTGTATGGCACAGGGCTGGGCACACTGTGATGGCTGTCGGTTCTTGATGTTATAGGGAAGTTGGATAGGCCAGGGAGGGAGGACAACGGATTCCAGCTGAAGGTAGAGGAAGGCTGGCGTAAAAGGGGAGTAATGGACAGTTGGAAGTGGGAGTAGAGGGTCAGTAGATCTTGAGGAACACCCAAGTCATTGCTGTGCTTTCTGACTCTGCCCTAGGAGCTTGGGTCCAAGAAAATAGTTTATAGAAGTAATCCCTCTGGGAGCGGTTAAATAGATTATCATAATCTTGAATTGAAATAGTACAGCTGTTAAAGATGCTCTGAAGATATATGGATGATATAAGGAAATGCTCCCAGGAAGTAAGTGAATGCAAAGTTATACAAGAATGTAAGCTACGCCATCTCTGGTACTGTCTAAACATACCTGCAGAGTAATAGGGGATGGCATCCATTTACCACTTACTGCAAGCCTGTATTGTGCTGTGAACTTTCTGTGTGTTATCTCACATAATCAATCCTAGGAGTTGGGCACTTTTCTTATGTCTTAGGGTTTTATTGCTGTGAAGAGACACCATGGCCACAGCGACTCTTATAAAGAAAAGCATTTAACTGGGGATGGCTTACAGTTCAGAGGTTTAGTCCACTATCATCACAGTGTGAATCATGGTGGCTTGTAGGCTCACATGGTACTGGAGAAGGAGCTGGGAGTTCTACATCTTGATCTGCAGGCAGCAGGAGACTGGGTGCCACACTGGCATAGCTTGATCATAAAAGACCTCAAAGCCTGCTCTCATAGTGACACACTTCCTCCAACAAGGTCACACCTCCAAATAGTGCCACTCCCAATGGGCCAAGCATTCAAACATGTGAGTCTCTGGGGGCCATTCCTGTTCAAACCACCATAACCTACTTTCATTTTACACATGTGAAACTGAGGCCTGAGAAGGAAGTAAATCTTCCAAGACTGTACTCTGTAACATGTTCTCTAGAACTATAAGTTGGATGAGCTAAGAACTAAAATCTTTGCATGTCTCATGCTGCCTGAGTGGGGGGCAGCTCTTAGGTTACAAATAGGGCAAACAGAGGCCTGCACTGAGGAAGATGGACCAGCCGTGTGATGGTCCTGTCCAGAAAAGAAGAGAATAGGGCTGGGGTGGATGGACAGAGGTGCAGATTTCTGAAGAACATTGAGCAGGACAGGGTGTGTATTAAGAAAGTTACCAAGACTGAGCAGGCCAAAATTTGAGTATTTGTTCAGCATCCATGAGACCCTGGGTTTAATTCCCAACACCACAAGTTATTTTAAAGAGGAAGAAGGTTTTTGAAAGAATAAAAAATTTTAAAGCTACACTGCTGTCCCACAAAAATCAATCTTAAATTAATTTTAAAGAGATATAGATGTTACTATATCTCTTTAAATATACTATCTCTTACTATATACTATATCTCTTTACTATATACATGACTATATTTGCCTAAACATGCTGTGTCTTTGTAATGATAAACTTCTTCCCTTTGTGGTGAAGGTATTCCTATTAAGCCTAGACTGTGTTCAATTTTTTGGGGGGGGCATTCTGATAAATTATGAACCCCATCTTTGGTATATATTTAATTAAATTGCACTGTTTTGTTTAGTCAAAGTAAATACACACGTATTTGAATATCTTGGCATGCTGTGAGTGTGGTAGTTTGAATGAAAATGGCCGCCAGAGGCTCATAAGGAGTGGTACTGTTTGAAAGGATTAGGAGGTGTGGCCTTGTTGGGGTAGGTGTAGTTTTGTTGGAGGAAGTGTGTCATTGAGGGTGAGCTTTGGGGTTTCAAATGCTCAACAGGTCCAGTGTCACTCTGTGGATCCAGATATAGAACTCTCAACTTCTCTAGCACCATGTCTGCCTGCATGCCATCATGCTTCCCACTGTGGTGACCATAGACTAAATCTCTGAAAGTGAAAGCAAACCACAACAAAACGCTTTGATTTGCCTTGCCTTGCCTTGCCTTGCCTTGCCTTGCCTTGCCTTGCCTTGCCTTCCCTTCCCTTCCCTTCCCTTCCCTTCCCTTTTCCTTCCTTCTTTCCTCTCTTTTTGTTTTTTCTAGTTAGGGTTTCTTTGTGTAACAACCCTAGCTGTCCTGGAACTAGTTCTTGTAGATCAGGCTGTCCTCAAACTCACAGAGATCCACCTGCCAGTGCTGGGATTAAAGGCATGTGCCACCACTTCCCAGCCTAAATACTTTTTAAAAAAATAGTTGTCAGGGCTGGAGAGATGGCTCAGAGGTTAAGAGCATTGCCTGCTCTTCCAAAGGTTCTGAGTTCAATTCCCAGCAACCACATGGTGGTTCACAACCATCTGTAATGGGGTCTGGTGCCCTCTTCTGGCATGCAGGCATACATACATACAGGATATTGTATTATATATATATATATATAAAATAGATGTCGTGGTCACAATGTCTCTTCATAGCAATAGAATACTGCCTAAGACACGAGTGCTGTGGTATGAGCATTGGGGTCTTGCTACTCAAGTGAAGTACAAATAAAACTTTGTATTTATTACAAAAAAGAATGAGCTAATGACTGTTTCACACTAGGCTGACCACTGAGAGCTTCCCAGGCTCACAAACCACGAGGAAAGCCAGCCTAGGAATGAAATCTAGGGTTGTTTTTTGTTGTTGTTTTTTGGGGGGGTTGGCAGAGAATACAGGGAGTCAAGCAGTGTCCTTTGTGTCCCCTGAGAAGGAGATAGGACACCCTGTTCTCCACATAACCTGCTGGCTTCCTCAAGAACTTTCTTCCAACCCCTTTAGTCTTGCAAGCATGTATAAATACTTCATGTGTTAAAAGACCCTGGAGGGACCAGGCCATGAGACATTTGTCACTATAGCTACAATTAATATCATCAATAAAGGGTGAATTTTGCCTCTGTGCTCTTCCATCTTCAGCTGTGTGAGTATTCAGTACATTAGGTGTCATCTTGGAATCAGAATCACCAAGCTTTTTTTGCCTTGATACTGGACCTCCAAGCTTCCAGAACTATAAACCAGTGCATTTATGTTCCTTTTGAATTATAGCTATCAGGTTTTTTTATTATAGCAGTGAAAGAATGACAAAGGCATTTGCTGTTAGACGTGCAAATATTGATATGAATACCCCAGTGCAAGACTGAGCCCTGGGCAATTGGCCAACTCCTTTAGCAAGTCATTCCTTCTCCCTCATCCCCTCTTTACCTTTTTCTTCCACTGCCCTCAGTTTAGGCCCTTGGGGGAAAATACTGCTCTAATTTTACTCCATTAAAAAATATTTAGAGATATGTAAAATAGAGGGGGGTAATGCACATCACCAGCTTCTTATCACTGGGGCAGGCAAATGCAGCTCGCATGGGCTTAAGGCTTAGCTCTCACAGACCCCAGTAGATTGGAGCCAGTTGCCAGCTCAAAGCCACTGAGTCGTTTAAGGTTTGGCTCACACGGTCAGAAAAGGCTGGAGCCATGCAGTGAAAACAGTTCCAGACAGAAAGAAACCTCCAAACTTGTTATAGTGTGTTAAAAAATGTACTTAGGCTTAAGAATGAAAAGAAAATGGGTATAAGCAGTTAAAGAAAAAAGTGAATAGTCTATAAATAATGACATCTTTAAAGAGAGAGTAAAATAATAAA
Source organism: Microtus ochrogaster (assembly GCF_000317375.1). Lineage (NCBI taxonomy): Eukaryota > Metazoa > Chordata > Mammalia > Rodentia > Cricetidae > Microtus > Microtus ochrogaster. The sequence goes on from NC_022018.1 coordinate 8,719,577, forward strand.
AAAATGAATAAGCCACAGAAAAATGGAAAATACACAAGGAGTCTAGATCCTGCATGGTGTTGTGTTGACTTTGAACTTTTTGAATACCGATGAGCAAACAATAGCTGTGGAAAGCCATTGTGGAAAGGACTATGAATTAAAGCAGCCTAGGCTCCTTAGGAATGCCTTAGCTTTAAAATGGAATCCAGAAAAGGTATTGCTTTGGGAGAGAGGTTATGGAAACAAAAGGCTTCCAATGTGTTCAGGGTTAAAAGAGATTAGGTTTGATCAGAGGAGACCTCCTGAAAATCTTGTCTACAGACATAAAGAAATAAACCAAGAAAAACTACAAGGCAGGTGACATATATACTGATCCCTCTGCGCGGGAACAGTTCTGAGACTGGACAACAAATGTTAAAACTAGTTTTCCCAGGACTTGACCATTATCTCAATTTTCTCAGGATCCCCTAAAGATGTTATCACCCTCAGACAGCAGGAAGCAGTCTAGAGAACACAATGACCACATTCCTAAGAGGTGGGGTGGGTGGTGTTTGGTCATTTGGTGGGTTGTGGATGTTTGTCATCATTTAGGGGGGATATAGGAATATAGGATAAAAAGACAAATATTAACCTCAAATATTTTACACTGGTATGAACTTTGGTATATTGATACCAATTTAAAGTTATTTTTGTTACACTGTGTGTATGTTTCTATTTTTGTTTGGGGTACTGTGCTTTTGCAGCTTGTTTTAAAATGTAATGTAGCAAGTTAGTAGTTAGTCATCTATAATAGTCAAATTTGTAATTATGTTAGGTATGTTTTAAAGGTTAGACGGATACACTTTAGATAGACAGAAGGTCTTCAAACACTTCCAAGACCTATGGAATATGGCATTTAAAATGTTTTGTTAGCATAGGACTTTTCATGACAGTGAGACATGTCTGTTCCAGGCAGCATCAGTCTACTTCATAAAAGGATGATGGGCATTGAACCTCCATATGGAGTTTGCTTTCACTGTGGTAAAGCTAACCATTTGGGCAAAAAACTGACCTTGTGGTGACTGCTGACAGTATGTTCTCCAAACTGGGAAAGCAGGAAACAAAGGAAAAAGACTGATGAATTTTGCCAAGACAGGATACAACATTCCTTCGAAATTCCTGATTGTAGAAAAGTCTGCCAGATATTCTAGGCCTGTAGGTTGAAGATGAATGCCCCAATGTTGTAGAGGAACCTTGGGTGACTGTCCAGGCAAACAGCTATCTCTGTCATTTCTATAGTTTTGGAAGTGGCTTGAACTGCACTTCCTGTTTATTCAGGCAATATTACATTCTTCTGGGGTCTTTGATGGGATTGAAGACTAGATAGTAATAGTTACAGTTTTCCTTAATTATGATAAAAGGTAAATTAGGCAAGATAAGATAGGTAATAGAATAATGTCTCTGAATTTGTCAAATACAAATGGACTGGATATCAATGCTTGGTAACTGTTCTTGTTATATATAGTTTTACTATATTAAAGCTAAAACCTTTCTTTTTATTTAGACAAAAGGAGAGAGAGCATCTGCTCTTTTCTCCACAACACTACTACCCCAAGGTCCTTCTTGGTACCCAGCTAGAGAAGAAGGGAACATAGTCATTACATCGGACCAAGTGGTTTACCTTTTTTTTTTTCATTTGAGCCCCTCCACATGTCTGCTATGCTTCTTCCCCTTGGAGAAGGAATCTGAAGCTCTAACATGTGACTTCAGCTACACAAGATCCAAAGGGCCATGAAACCAAATGATAAAGACGCTGGCTTCCTTGGCTGCATAACCTCTGCATGACTTTCATTGTTGGTGGAGTTATGTCACCCACCATGTTGATGTTTCAACTCTAGTACCTCAGAAAGTGACTTTATTTGGAGATAAAGTCTTTGCAGAGGCCATTTTAGAAGTGATGAAGAAAGCTATGCTGGATTAAATGTAGGCCATAATTCAGTCACTACTATTCTTTTAAGAGGAGAAAATTTAAATGCAGAGACAAAGATATTAAGAGAAGACATTGTAAAAAAAAAAAAAAACAGATAAATGTACTGCCCCAAACCCAGGAATGCCTAGGATGGCTATCAGTCTTCAGCTACCATGGGAGAGGCACAGAATACAGTCTCCCTGAGAACACCCAAATAGATCCAATCCTGCCAACAAAGTAATTTTGCATTTTTAGTTTCTGTAAGTAAATTTCTGCTGTAAATCACCCAGTTTGTGAACATTTGCTGTGACATCCTTGGAAAAATAATGTCCTTATGATTCCTAGCTTCAGAACCTATATTAGTTCCCTCTTTCTGGGCCAGCCTGGATCTTGCTGAAAAGCATATGTTCATCTGGGAGATGTGTGAGGTGATGGAGGACAGTGGAGAAATGGCTCCTTCCTCCTGAAGACACCAGGAAAGCCTATAGAGGCAGAAGCATGACAGGAAGAGGAACTAGACACGCAGAACATAGAGTTAACAGAAAGGAAGGGGGAAGCAGTATATGTTAAAGAGTTGCCATGAAATACATGATGGCTGTTGTACTGCAGGAACTCACCTAATGTCTGTAGAAGACAGTAGAAAATGGAAGATGTATTGAGGACAGAGTTTCCCCTACATAGCACCTCTTGGATCTTCAGGAGCAGTGTTAACATGGGATGCTCACGGTCAGCTTGACTAGCTTTGTAATCACCTAAGCGACACACCTGAGTCCGTGTATGTGAAAACATATATGTGTATTTGTGCAAGAAGACTAGATGAAGAGGTTAGACTTCTTTTTAACATTGATGGCACCAACCCATGTCTGGGCTTTTGGACTGAATGAAAGGAAAAAAGGAGAAAGGCAGATGAGTGTTGGTGTTGCTGTTCTGCTTCCAAATCAGCACCAGAAGCTAGTCTGCTCCCACTGCTATGTTCTCACTGCCATGATGGATTATTTTTCTCTGAACTGTAAGCCAAGACAAACCATTCCTCTCATATGTTGCTTTTGGGTCAGGCATTTGGTAGCAGCAGCAACAACAGAAGTAACAAAAACAAATGCATCAACTAAATTGGTTTGTGTCACAAGCGTTTATTGCTAGCTATTGTGGGTCATGGCACAATTACAGCTCATAGCAACTGATAGTTCAGAATCAACCCGCCAGAGAAATTATTCTCAGATGGAGGAACCCTGCCTGGAAGGGCCTGCAGGGCCACTGACTCTGAAAACCGTTGTTTTCATCTGTAATTTTAGTTGTGCAATAACAACTATGATATCTCCCCATTACCATGCATTTAATGTAATGTGTATATGTAATCTCATAGTTGCACCTCAGTTTTATGGGAACATGTATCTGTGGGTGGTCAGGAAGATGACTTTCCATTTAACTAAATAATTTTGATATATAGAAAATATATTCAGACATGTTTTGTAAATAGATGCATTTGTCCCACGAGGACTGTGGACACTTAAAAGCCTGCTTTGTTACTTTTGCTCAGACTGCACACAGTTGGCTCACTTTCACCTCAGAGCAAGTTCAAACTAGACTAAAGGCTCTCTGTAAATAAATCATACATTTAAAACCTGAAAGCGAGGCACAAGGTCAGAGTCACAGGTGTATTACCCAGGTTACTACTCAAAGCTCCCTAAGAAAAGCATGCCAATTCTTCATTTGCCAGTCTGCTAACAAAAGACCTATGTCTCACAGCTTGTCACTGGGCACTGTGCCCTCCCCTGTTTGGTTGCAGTCTTACTCCTGAAACCTTGAAACCCTTGTGCTGCCATGGTAAATGGCTCCGCTCCTTGTTGGCTTACCCTAGGAGTGTGCTTTTGACCAATGAGAAGCAACTCTTGTAATAGTTTTACTATTGCTCCAGGCATCAAGTGAGAGAAAAAGTTTGGAGGCTAAGAAGAGGAGAAACTAGGAGGAATTAGAAGTAGGACAGGAGAATTAGAACAGAGACAGGATAAAAAAAGATTCATTCAGAAAAACATGAAATCAGAGAGTCTGTTCGACTTCAGATACCCTAAGAAAAAAGTTCCTCTGGCTTGCTGTAGCATCTGGTCTGAACCCTGAAGAGAGTATTGGGGCTGGACCCCAAAGCCCTTGATAGGTTTCAGTGAATTGTCAAAGACATACCTCTGGTACAAAAAGAAGAACCCAGTCTCTGGTCTCAGAGGTCTAGCTTTGACCTTGCTGTTTCTATTCATGTGGACTTGGGCAAAGCATTGCATGTTTGCCTCAGCCTCCTTTATGTCATTTGAAAAGTAGAGATGATAAATGTTTCTTATCGTGTGTGTGTGTGTGTGTGTGTGTGTGTGTGTGTGTGTGTG
>NC_022018.1:8723985-8763869 GCF_000317375.1 Microtus ochrogaster
TTTAGCCTTCCAAGTACTGGGATTGCAGATGTCTTCCTGTAATCACTTATCTTACAGAGCTATTAAAATGAGATAGTAAGGACTTTGAAAGTACAAAGCACCACCTGCATTTAGAACATTTACTACTACTGCCAATAATTATTGACTGGCTAATATTTTCACCATTTTATGGTTGTCTCATGTTGGCGTACAAAAGATTAAAGGTTATTGGCTGAAGGAGTTCCTATAGCACCCTCACACTCATTTGTGTCCTTAAGTCATTGTGCCCTGGGACTTCCCTCATGATGTAAGGTGACTGTGACATGTGTCCCATGCATTGATCTGGATGAAGTCCAGGACTGACTTGGGTGACCCAAGATGATGCTACCTTGTTACCTTCTGGGCCTGGCTGCCAATTCCAAGATCAACTTAGAGTCTGAGATATCTTCAGGATTTCCAGCCACATCTCATCAAGGAGGTAAGAGAGAGAGGAGAGGGGGGAAAAGGAGAGAGGAGAGAGAGGGAGAGGAAACAGCCTGTTCCTGATTCTGGAAGTTATATATGCTAGCTACTACATCATGTAGGCTAGTACCCGATCATAGGACATATCTGTCTTCTAGAGAAACTGGAAGGTTTTGTTCTAAGCCAATCATGTACCTAGCTAGAAATCAGAGTTCTATTATGATTAGAGAAGAACTAAATAATAAAACTAGTGTATCTCTATTTCCTGGTTTGGCATCCATATTTATTCTTTAAGAGTAGGTTAAATTTGTCTGTAGAAGCAACAGTTTGTGGTATTCACACACACACACAGTCAGTCCATAGAACCCATAATTCACATCAGGCAACAAGCTGAATGCTTCATAGAAATTATCTCATTTAACGTACACCACAGGCCCACAGGCTAGGCACTCGTATGTGTTGGTGTCTCAGGAGAGGTGTGTATCAGAGTCATGTGATACCACAGCTGAAGTTCCCTGCGGAGGGAGCGCTGAGACAGAGGTTGGCAATGAGTGGACGGGTTGTGTGTTAGAGGGCATTGCTTAAGGGAAGGGACGGAAGAAAAGTGAAAAGAGGGAAAGATGGGCTGGGATATAATTTCAGTAAGGGTCCTAGGGACTCTGCAGTGAACTGTGGAGCCGGAAGAACCCCTGTAAGGGTTCCGAGACTCTCCAGTGAACTGTAGAACAGGAGAACCCCAGTAAGGGATCCAGTGACTCCCCAGTGAACTGTTGGCACTGGGGTATTCCTTTGCTTGTCACTCAGAGGATGCAGGCTGCCCAGGAAGAACTTGACCTTCAACAAATCATTCTCATTGGTTGAGATGATCCCTAAAGGGGAGGGATTCCTGAAGATTCCCCCCCCCCACTACAGCCCTTCTAGGGGCTGCAAGTTGGTCCTCAAGGGACCAGAGAGCTCCCGCTATAAGTTATCTACGTTTACACCAAGATACCAGAGAGACAGAGCTAGGACTTCTGGTTCCAACAATTAGGACTTTCTCTACTTATTTGTGGTGGTTAAAAGACTTACACAAGGTTAACAACTCAGAAATAAAGTTCCCAGATCAAACTCTCTACCTGCACCCTGGACTACAGCTTAAGCTGTGGATTGTGACCTCACATGGGGCCACAGAACTGAATGTGGGGGTTTGAAAACTTTAATAACAGCGGAAGGTTTCTGAATGCTCAGTGATCAGAAATTAACTTAAAACTAAATGTGTAATGTGCCCAGGTAGTCTGGCAGAACTCTCCCGGGTTGTGGAGTACGATTCCCTGCAGCCGTGGCTCTGAACACAGTGTGTGCCCTTTGCCCTGGCATGCCATCATGCTGCAATGCCAGCAAGTGCCCCTAGAAACATCTTGGCTCAGATTTGAACCTGGTGCATAGTAGACATTGCAGTGTTTTTACTATATGCACGCAGTTTTCTGTTCTTATGGAAATGAAATGGTTCAATTAAGAAAAAGACTTTTTAATATTTCCCGATCACCACCTTTCAACAGATAAGTGTCAAATTAGCTTATCTTTGAATTTTATCACTAAATTGTTGTATTTAGGATTATTGAACTCCATTAAAAAGATGTCAAAATATATTTTAGCTTTCAACAGAATTTCTGAAATAGCCCTGTACTAGTGACTTTTCACATTGCTGAAAAAAAAAAAAAACACTCAACAAAAGCAGCATGAGGAAGGAAGAGCCCTGGGCTCAGGGTTTCTGGGAGGATGCAGTCCATTGCACAGCAGCACGAGGTGGCTGCTCACACTCGTCACACAAACAGATGCTGGTGACCGCTAGCCCAAGGGATGGCAATGCCCACACTCAGGAGCAGCCTTCCCTTTCAGTTGAGCCCTTCTGAAAGCACCCTAGTGGACTCACCTAAAGAAACGTTTCCTAAGTGAGTCCCAGTTCCACCGAGACTAATCATTACAGGTCCTAAACAGATATTTGACATCTTTACTACACAATTATGAGAATGGCCAATGGTTTTTTTAAAAAAATATTTATTTATTTACTTATTTATTATGTATACAATATTTTGTCTGTGTGTATGCCTGCAGGCCAGAGGAGGGCACTAGACCCCATTACAGATGGTTGTGAGCCACCATGTGGTTGCTGGGAATTGAACTCAGGACATTTGGAAGAGCCGGCAATGCTCTTAACCTCTGAGCCATCTCTCCAGCCCCTGGCCGATGGTTTTTAAGATCAAGATTAACTCTGAAAAATGAAGACGCTCTCTGATCTACACTATCATATATTCAGCAAAGATTTAATTCTTCATGTTTAACAAACACATCTTCTTCATTCAAATTAGATTTCTTCTTTAATAAACGGTAAAACTACATGTTTACCAAGAAATTAAAAACACATTTCCTTATTATTCATTATCAAAAAATGATTGATTTATATACCTACTCTTTATGGAACGGCATGCCTAGGGTCGCAAAAAGTTTCTTGGGTGAAAAGGGGTCATAACTGGAAGAAGTCTGATAGCTATAGACCAAAGGGCTATGCTGTTTCCCTGGGTCTCACTGGTACCCACACACTGGAAAATTTGCTTATGTATCTCCTAGGCTCCACATTCATTCTTCTCACTAAACATTCCTGGCAGTTTCTATTGCTCTAGTCTGCTGGGCTCCCAGCCCTCCATCAGGAAGACTGGGATTCTGATAGTTCAGCATGGCTGCAGGCACTTGGCGCGTGACCTGGGGACCGTCTATGGTGACGACGGTGACGGTGGCATGGAGGCTGCTGTGTCAGGCCATCTCTGCGTACTGTGGGGTAAAGAGGCAGAGACTGGCTGACTGCATCGTGCCTCTTCTAGCCTACCTCTCACTGGCTCCTGGTCGGTAGGCCAGGTTCTCCTCTTTGAGGGCCCGTCTGGTGCTTAGAAATCAGAAGTGATTGAAGAATTTAACAAACAAACAAAGGATGTTGGTGAACTTTCTTGAGATGAGAAACTAGAGGCCAAGAACGTGACCTGAAATACCCCCATCTCACATGCAGAGACAGATAATGGCAGCAAAGTTGGCTTGGGACCAAACCCGGTATCCCAGACCTCAACTTGTAGGATCCCCTAAGCCATGCCTTCTGGTTGTTGAGTGTTCAGACAGGCTGGAGACACACTCAAGGATGTGCCTGCTTCCGGGCACTCCTAGCCGAGAACTCAGAAGCATCAGCATTTCAACTGGGAACAAAACAAAGCGTTGCACAGGGGCCAATGGGCCCATGAGACACCCCAAGGAACTCTGTAATTGATCACCAGTAGCCTGGCTGCCTCCTTGATAGTCTAAGGCTGTTGCCCCCAAGAGTAGGAGAATGAAAAAGTTCTTTCTTCTTGGGAGTTTACCACCTGGGACTTCAGACAAAGCCAAGTGCGCTGAGATTTAGGAATGATTCTGTAGGAAGCCGGAGGGTAATAAGCTTTACAACAACGGCTCAATACGCAGAAAACCCCTGCCCACCACCCACGGGAAGCTGACCCACTGCAACCGCATCTTCCCCAGAAACATCTCAGCTCCACATGCAGTAAAGTGGTCTGTCTGGCCTAAGTTACAGAGCTTCTTTGAAGTCCCAGAGAAGCCCATAAATAAGGTTGGTACTTTGGAAGGGTTTGGGGGGTGCTCATTTTGAGGGATCCCTACACAGCTCTTTCAGAACCACATTGATTTGTAGCTGCCTCTAAGTCAATTTCCTGGGGCTCATAAATCTTTATTCAAGTAAAAACTAAAATGTCATCAATATTTATTTAAGGTATTTCTTACCACTCCATAGGAAAAAAAAAGGAAAAAAAATATGTCAACATTCTCCTCCGCCGCCCTGGAGATGATAGGGACCACGGCCATTCCTGGGTTCCTCCCAGACCACTTCGTTGTGAACCATAAACCCTTGGGTAACATATGTACCATTTCATGGTCGGTAAGAGTGGTAACTGTCACTGGAGAAATAAAACTGAGTTACTGTTTCCAGTTTCAAAAGAACAGCAACAAGTATATATATATATATATATATATATATATATATATATATATATAAAAAAAACGAAAAAAAAAACCCTGTATGTGATTCCTGTCCTCGTCCCTCAGACACCTGCAGCCATCTAATGTTTCACTGAATCCTGCCACATAAATGCATAGCTCCACTCGCTAATCCATATGGCTCCAGAGACCCCTGTCACATGAGAACTTAAACTGATGGGGCCAGGCAGCCCAGGGCAGCTTAATCTTTTTTAATTCAAATCGACTGAGTCCCATGTGGCCCGGAGATGATACTTTATATGCTGCAATCAGACTGACCTAGCCTTCTCGGGCTCTAAATGATTAATGAAACTGCCTCCAGTTTGTTTCTATGGTGATTGGAAACATGACCCGGATAGAGGAATCTGCCATTCATGGAGAACAGAACGGAAAAGGGGGGGGCATAGAGGGGCTCTGGCGGCTGGTGGCAAAGCAAAGGTACCCATAGACCGTGAGTACCTCCCCCAGACCTGCTGGTGCGGTCTCAGAAATCAGTGCGAGGGGAGAGAAAGGAAACAGTGCTCAATCCAACACAGACTTACTTTACTCCTCCAGGGGATCCAGTAACTTTAAGGAGAGCCAAAGCAAAAGACCAGAGAAGATGGAAGGCAGGACAGCAACACGACCACACTTGGCTTCCCAAAGTAAACACAATAGAGCTACCAACACATTTGTTTTTCGTTTTCTTTCGAATGAGTGGTTTTGCCTTTTATGGATATAAGGACAATAGCTAAGTGAGCCTCATTTTTACCTGGTTACTCTCGGGTTCTTTAAAGAGATTTTATTTCTTCTTTTTCTTTTTCATTTAAAATAAATTATTTCTATACTTTGTATAGCAAAATGTCATCAGAACGGATGAAAGAAAGGACTTAAGAGGACTTGATCATGAGTACGGAAAAGCAGCAGGGTCTGAGGATTAGGACCAAGGTCACCTATCAGCTTGACACGAGAGTTGGGTCCAGCTTCAAACTGGTACTTTTCCGAGTTTGCCCACCAGAGCCTCTGAAACAGACCCAAGTGTTCCAGCTGGGCAAACTCCTGAGCCTGGGTCTGTCCTCACTCAGGGACCAAGCAAGATACACTTGTCACTTTAAAACCCGGTAACTCGTTCTATGACCTCGGAACAAGAAGCACCAACTAAAGCTGGTGGAAGCTACACCTGTTCTTTCCAATTGCCCAGCTAATCATGTCACAGGTTCCCTTCCCACAAAAGCCTGTGCTTTATTTAGTCAGGTACACGAGGCCTTCTGAGGTTTCTGCCCGTCTCCTGCCTATCTTTCTGCCAACTGAAACATTTATTCCCTGACTTTTCTCCATGCGTACCTGGTTCTCTGTCTGCCATAACCTCTCCATGTCTACAGGCTGAGAGAGTCCCCTCATTCTCAAGACCGAGTTTGGATGCCAACCCAGCAAGGATCCCAGGCACAAGGCTGCTTTTTCATGGCCTTGTTTCTATGGCGCTGTGTCTTTGATAACAAAGAGTATCTGAAGCACTGCTTTGCATGATGGGAGATCTTGTTCTTCATCAGGGTCTAGCAGATGGTGCTTAGTCTGTGTATTAAGTTGGATTCCCCACCTTGTTACTCCTGGCCTGGAGACTCATCTGGCTGCCACATCTGTTGTCCACTTTGTAGTCACTTCTAGTCACCATTGATGAATCAGACCTTCAGGACCTGGCTCAGCAAAGACCCCAGGTTACCTCTGGAAGATCAATAGTTACTGCCAGTTCATCTCTGGGTAGCTCTTAACCCAATGGATCTCAACCTTCCTAACACTGAGACTCTTTAATACAGGCCATCATATTGTGGTGACCCCTAACCGGAAGGTTATTTTTGTTGCTACTTCATAACTGTAATTTTGCTGTGGCCATAAATTGCAGTGTAAATATCTGTGTTTTCCAATGGTCTTAGGTGACCCCTATGAAAGGGTTCCTTGACCCTTGAAGGGGTCACAACCCACAGGTTTAGAACAACTGTCTTAACTTACTGGGAGTTTGCATGGCCCAAGCTTTTGAAGAAGTTTCTAAGTTTAAAATCTTTCCAGTTGCAAGTTTGGGGTAACAGGGCTGAGAGCTATTTGGAGAACGTGTTGAAGCCGGGCTACCCACTCTGTAGCCTTGTGGTGGTCTCCTGCAGACAGTGGTTGGCTGGGCTACCTCGGTGAAGGAGGGTCCTCCCTTTGCCTTTGAAGAAGGACCTAAGTAACAGCAGGTCTCAGCTAGCCTCTAGCCTGTGCAGTCGGCCGGCCTCACACACCGCCGCTAGTGAAGATTCCGGCGTCCTTATCTAGCGCCTGCACAAAGTGGAATATCAGGTGTACCTACTATGTTTCATGAAAGACATAGGTGGCGAAACTTGGGTGTGTGGCCTTTGGAAGGGAGGGAAACTTGCCAAGAGCTGGGTGAAGCAGGAGAACGGCAACACAGGTGACGTCTGTCCTGGCAAGCGGTGAGCCTGAGTAAGTCATGTCTCCTGCACAGCCCTGTGTCCATCTCTCAGTCAAAGCCTTGTCTGCTGTTCAGAGCAGATCTCATGGATCTCACAGAGCCTCTTGCTGTTGTACCTTTATTCTTCTGCTTGGACAAGGACAAGCTGTGATCCCCACTGCTGTCCGGCTGTGAGTGGCAAGTCTCTTCACTGCCCTGGTTTATTATCCTTTATCTCCCCCCCCCCATCCTTGAAATCGGCACGGCTGTGCAGTTTACACATCACATTTTATTTTCAAGAATTCAGAAAAGACGCATTGCCTATTTCTAGACGTCTCCCCCCCCCCCCGGATGTCTGAGGCCCAGCGTTGGCAGCTAGGGCTCAGCAGCGAGGCCAAGACAACTTGAGGACAGAGTCGGACACAAGGTGAGGAGCAAGGTGAGACCCGCAGAGGATACTAGGAGAGGCAACTAAAGCCTCTCCTGAATATTTAGACAGGGAGAGTGGAATTCAACCTGACACCGAGGCGCAGGAGACTGGAGTGACAGCGGCAGCCTAAAATTAGAAGCAGTCTGGAGGGGGCGGGGGAGGGGAAGGCAGTGGTGTAGGGTAGAGCTGGGACTCTGGAAACTGGCTGGGTTCAAAACTTGGAACTTGCCACTTATCAGGCAAGTGGTCACTAGGCAAGGACCCTGTGTATACCCAGCGTCCTTGTGGGTAAGGTGGATACGGTGTGCCTCCGCTCAGAGACTGTTGAAGTTCACGATTGACTCGTGGTTCATTCAGACTGGCTGTGGTTCAACACTGATCCCTTGTTAGAACCCCTGGGATCTTTCTTTCACCCAGAGGCCCCATCACTGCTCCCTGTTCCCACCTTTTCATTTGTTCTGATGGACAGGGGGATCGAATCAACTGAAAGTTGGCATTTCCCCTAAATTCCTGTTGAAATTTTAGCCTTGATGTCATAGTACACTAAAGCGGGGCAGTAACTAGTCTGTGGGATTAGTAACTAGTCTGGGGGATTAGTAACTAGTCTGTGGGATTAGTAGCTAGTCTCACTAATGGGCTTTCCTAAGAGCCCCGAGGAAAGAGACCCAGAGTTCTCCAGTTCTCTGTGAAAACAATGTAAGACATCAGCTATCCGTAACTTGAAAGAAACATCATTAGAATGTGACCATGTCAGCAACCTTGTCCTAAAAAACTTAGGTTGATGGTCTAGAGAAATGTCTCTAAGCAGTCCGGGGAGATGGAGCAAAGATTCAGATGCCAAGGATGCGCCATGCTGCTGTCTGAGTCCTTCAACTCTCCTCTGACTAGCTCAGCTGGGGCCGGAGCTGGAAGTGTTTTATGCTCAGAGGGACCATGACAGAAGGCAGAGAGTAGAGCCACAGGGAGCCAAGGCTCAGATGCAATGGCAGCTAAGAACTTAGAGAAACAGAAGAGGTCCCAGAGTAGAGAGACAGCTCAGTATCAAATGGATGAAAATCACACACACACACACACACACACACACACACACACACACACACACACGTCTTCTGCTGGCATTGCTTGTGAAGATGTCCATCTTAAAGAATGCTTGCTGGAGAATAGCTAAACTTTGAAAAAGCTAGCTGATTTACAAAGCAGCTTCCAGTGGGCATGGGTCCTTTGGTAGATAGAATTTGAATGCCTGGGCACCTCGTATCCATGCATCTCTGAGTAAACAGCCTTCCCTTTCCATTGTCCAGTTTTGAGCCTTAGAGGCTTCCATCCATCTCTTTCAGGGCACTCTCCACCTCTCTTCCAGCCCTGTGCCTGTTCCACTCATCATGAAGACTTTCCACCTCCTATCCTTCCACGAGCATCTGTACGTGTGCGCTCCATTCAGCTTCAGGGCCATGCGATTGATCAGTGGGCCTGCTGTGCTCTAGGCTGCCTGAAAGAGATATTTGTTACAGTGTGAGGGCTCATTAGCTTGCCAGCACATCATCAAGGGTCCAGCCAAATTTTGTAAAAATACAACAGTCAGGTCTCCAGCTGAATTGTTAGCAGTGAACTAGCAGATTAAATTAACATGTTGAGTAGATAATTTCGTCAAGCAGTTCAAAAGCTAGACACACAGGGCAGCTTCCCACCTTGGAAGCTCCTCCATTTGACAGAATGCAGGAATGTGGCTGTGGTCACTAGGCGTTTGCATCATTTAAGGTGATTTCTGGGCTAATCAAGTTTGCATCCCTGTGACAACACCTAAGGCAAACTACAATGAAAACTAGGCTTTCAGCGCCCAAGGTTTCTGTGCCTTCATTGCTTTTAGGTTTATGGTAGGGAGGGAACATCATGGTGAATGGCCATGGCAGAGGCAATCTGATCACCTCTCATGAGCACCTCTTGCTCACAGACAGACAGACAGACAGACACACACACACACACACACACATGGGGGAGGGGGGCAGGGACAAGATGTCCTCTTTCAAAGTCATGTCCTTAGTGACTGACTGCCTCCTACTTGGTTCTGTATCCCCAAAGCCCATTCAGCTATGAATTGTTAAGTGGATTAATTCATTGATGAAATTAAAGCTCTCACAGTCCAGTTGCTTCTCACAAGTGACACTAGACAGGGATCAGGTTTCAGCACACACACCTTTGAGGATGCTTCATATTGAAACCATAACACCAGCCAAGTAAGATTTGTTTATTTTGTTTTTATGTGTTTTGCCTGCATTTATGGCTGTGTGGTACATATGTGCCTGGTGCCCATGGAAGTCTGAAGAAGGCATCAGATGCCTTGGAACTGGAGTTTCAGATGAATGTTCCCCATCATGTGGGCCCTGGGATTTAAACCCAGATCCTCTGCAACAAGAGCCAGGGCACTTAACCTCTGAGCCATCTCTACGGTTCCCCCTGAGTACCCCCAACTCCACGTAAGTTCTTAAACCTACAAGTTGTATTCTTTTACATACATCTCTCTGTCCATTTTGGGTTTTTTTTTCCACCTAATATTATAGCCTTAAAATCTTTCTACGTCACTCCAAAAAAGAATGTCCTCACATTCTTTTAAAGTGGCATAGCATCCCAACTAATTCAGCTCTACGGCTTGTTCACCGGCATCCTAGTGATGGCCATGCCAGCTGTTCCCACGCTTTGCTCTTACGAGCATTGGTACAACGCGCTACCTGATTTATAGGCTGTGCTCCACATTTTCCTAGGACTGTTGATTTAGAGATGATATTTCACACGCAGCTACACAAGCATGAACACATACACTTCTTCAACTTAAAGAGTTCTGACTTTTTTGTTTGTTTTGGTTGGTTTTCAGTTAAATATTTATTTTTTGTGGTGATTATAGAATTTCATGCAGTTAGTTGTAAAGAAAGTAGTAGCCTCCACCCAGTTCATGGCAACTGGATGCAAACCTGTGTATCGTATTACTACTAGAATCGGGAAACTAAAATGATATAATCGATTCATTGTGCTGACTGAGATTTGACCACTTTTACTTGTACGCATGTAGGTGTTTGCTTTTGTACAATGTTATTTAGTCTCGTGTACCTACAGTCATAAACAGAGCAAGAAGAGTGTGCGGACCGAACCACAATGGTCTCTCACCTCTGGCACCCTGGCAGTTTTATAATCAAGAATCCACCTAAAAGGAACCATGCGATGCAGTCTGTGATCCCTTCGGGAACGGATGCTATAAGACCAGTCTCCCTTTGAAGGTCACCAGGTTACTTCATCCACAACTTGTTCCTGCTCATTGCTTTGTAGTATTCCAATAGTATGGAGATGCCACAGCTTGTTCAGATCATTTATTGGAGGCTATCTGGGTTTTCCGGCTGCCACCTGCCCTTTCAAGTCCCCAGGCTCTGTCTGAATTGAAGACAACTGTGGTATCCATAGGCAGCAGGGTCCTAGGCACCTGCCTAGAGCCACCTTCTGGCAAATGGAGTTCTAGATCATTCCTAGACCAAGAGTCGAATCCATGCCCTGGCTCCAGAGCATCATGGAAGCAACGATGCATAGTAGAGACAGCAGAAAAGAGACAGCGAGAAGCAGTCACTGTTTTCAGTTGTCGAAAAAGCCCGGTCAATTTGGATAGGCAGTATCCTATCAATAAGTCAATCGACACCATAGAAAGACTTCCAGTACTTTCTGTGAAAAAAAAAAAAAACCTTTTCACAGAAAGTTCAGTGGAAAGAGGCCTTGAGGACTCAGAGGCCACCCCTTCCCCCACCCCACCCCTGTGTGTGTGTGTGTGTGTGTGTGTGTGTGTGTGTGTGTGTGAGAGAGAGAGAGAGAGAGAGAGAGAGAGAGAGAGAGAGAGGCATGTGTGTGAGAGCATGTCCGTGTCTCGAAAGGTCTCACTCTGTAGCTCACGTTGGCCTAGAGTGGTGATTTCAACCATTCTATAGTCCTCCTGCCTCAGACTCTGTTTTCTTCATTTGACATCAAACCAACACCAACCCTTATATTATTGTTGTTGTTATTTTAATTTTTCGCATGAGGAAGCAGGGAGTCTGAGGACTTAAGGGGTCTCTGGTGTTCTTTAATTAACAGTAAAGCCATCAGGGTTTGAAATTTCAGCTTCCTGGCCTCTGCTCTTGGGTGTCTTGCAGTCCCAGGCAGTGAACACAGCCGTCACAAACCACAGGAGGCATAAGTTTACAGCTTGGACTCTGCCGGTGACTTGACATGTGACTGCAGACAAGCCACCAGGCGTTGTGTTCCTTTATTTGCCAAATGGTGTAAATGAGGGTGGCCTCTACTGTCCCTGTCGACTCTCACATTCTGCAGTGGTGACCTCGCCGAGGAAGAGACTGGCTGTTGATTATCACATGAGGGCTGCATGTAGAACCCTGCGCAGCCCGACAATCAAAGGGTAACTGGGATGCTTCTGAAAACTGGGAAGCCATCTCAGCTGTATGGCATAGCAAAAGTCACTGAGGGCTCTTCCGGGTGTCTGTGCTGTGACAGTCCATTTCAAATGTACCTGTCTTGCTTCAGGAGTAGAGGCACCTGCTTTGAGCCCCCAGAAGAAAGTCCCAGTCTCCCTGGATTCTCATGGGGGCTCCCTCAGTTCCCTCACACAAACTGTTTGGCTTTCTGTTAAAAACACCCGCTCCTGTTCCTTCCTCCTTTTCCTAATGCTGTCTCCCTCCTCAGAAGCCCAAGAATGCTCTTCCCAAAGAGCCTTAGACATTGGTCCTCATATATAAAGCTGCACCACCCTGAATACACGTGACATCATCTTACATTGGACCTCATGTATACAGCCACACCACCCTGAATACACGTGACCCCATCTTACATTGGACCTCATATATACAGCCACACCACCCTGAACACACGTGACCCCATCTTACATTGGACCTCATATATACAGCCACACCACCCTGAACACACGTGACCCCATCTTACATTGGACCTCATGTATACAGCCACACCACCCTGAACACATGTGAGCTTATCCAAAATTTGATCATGAAAGTGAAGCTGTCTTGATCATTGGAGGGAAAAATTCACGTTTTTGTTCTTCATGAAGACCCTGTATCCATAGAAATATTAATAACTTGATATAAAAAAATTATCCACATACACACAGACAATTACAATCTTTAGGCTGCCTTGTTTGGTTCGTTGCTGTGGTCTCTGCACCAATACTAATGATAAACAGAAGGCACGCAGTACTTATTTGTAGCTGAGAGAATGGCATTTTGTGATGAAGAAGAGCAATAGTGGATGCCTGAGGATGGGCTGGGATCTGTAGAGAGAGCATTATACTAGTGTAGGTAGTTCCTCTGGGGAGGCCACATTTCATATAAAACGATGGTCAAAAATCATCTCTATGAACTGTATGGTGAGGAGTCTTATACAAAGAAGTGTGTGTGTGTGTTCTGTGTGTGGTGTGTATTTGTATGTGTGTATATGTGTGTGCAGTGTGTGTGTGGTAGTATTTGTATGTGTGTATATATGTGTGTGGTGTGTGTGTGTGGTGTGTGTGTGTGTGGTGTGTGTGTGTGGTGTGTGTGTGTGTTTGTATGTGTGTCTATGTGTGTGTGTGTGTAACGATGACAGTGTTAAGAGGAGAAGGGAGGCTCTTAGTCCTAGGCCCGAGTCCTATCCTTCCTAAGGCAGTAATGAGACTGGCAGGTCATCTAAACTCTATGCCCAGTGTCATCATCAGGAAGGGAATCATAATACTTTATTCCTAAAATGTTATAAGGAGCAGTTGAGATGGGATGTGGAGGGAGAGGGGTGTGTGTGTGTGTAGTGTGTGTGTGTGTATGTGCACTTGTGTTGGTCTGAGAGAATGCAGCTCACAGCAAGGCTGTCAGTGGCAGGTGACAAGGGCAGTCACGTTGCCCCTGAAGTCAGGAAGCAGCAGAGGTGCCTGCCTTCCTCTTTTCTCCCTTTTCATTCAGTCTTGGACCCCAGCTCATGGGAGAACACTGCTCATGCTCAGGGTGGGCCTTCCTTTCTCTTTGGAAATACTCTTCCTAGTCTCTGTGACCTCCTAGAGTTCTCCAGTCCTATTTTATTTCATCTTATTTTTAATGATCTTGGCAAACTTGAATAGTACTGCCTTACATTGGTGGATTTTTTTTTCTCATTTTGGATAAGAAAATAACTTACAATTTTTTGTTATAAAGATATATATTTTAGGAGCTAGAGAGATGAGTCAGCGGATAAGCACTGACTGGTATTCCAGAGGACCTGGGTTCAATTCCCAGCACCCAGATATTGGAGTTCACATCTGTCTGTAACACCCTTTAACGAGATCTGGCACACTCATACAGACATACATGCAGGCAAAATATCAATGCACATAAAATAAAAATAAATGAATATTTTAAAAATAATATATATTATAGGAAAAGATGGACATAGTGAGCAAAGAAATTTGAGGAGTCAAAGAATTTAGAGAGCAATTCAGAACAGAAATGGGAGCTAATATAGAATCTAATGACAACGCCGGTCCTGAAAAAGTCTGTATCAGACTTTCCATGATGGCGTTAACAATAGACGGGACAGACATTGGGTATCACAGAGTGGTCAGTGAAGTAAAGCCTGCAGTATGAATCATCCAACTGAAGCAGAATTAGAAAGAAGACACTTTAAAAAATGAACTCACCACTAGTGACATCTGGAATAATAGCAAGAGTACAACGTGCATGTAATCGGAGTCATACGAGAGAGGGAGAACAGGGGAGAAAAAATTAAAGTAAAGCAGCTAAGCATTTTTCAAATTTGATCCAAGAACCTGAACAAATCCTACATGGGATAAACGCTGACAGCCAGATACATCCTGGCCAAATGGCTCGGAAGGGTCTGGAGGGACCTGAGTATCTGATATTTGTTCCTAAAGCATTTGCCTGGCTGCTGTAAAGCCCTGGGTTAAATCCCCAGCACTGTGTGACAACCAGGTGTGCCGGTGTGTGCCATTACCCCAGCATTTGGGAGCTTGATGGAAGAGGATCAAGTTTTCTGTGTCAGCCTTGATTACAGAGCAAGTCTGAGGCCAGCCTGGGCTACAAGAGACTGTCTAAAATGAAAAACAAAAAACCAAAGTACAAAAGAAAAAAAAAAAAGGAACATTGTCTAAGGCAGGAGGTGAGGAATATGCTTGGTTTTTCGAATTAGAAATGGCACAAAGTCGAAAATGGTGAAGCAGCAGCTTTTAAGTACTAACCAGCAGCAGCAAACTTCAGTCTTGAATTCTAGAACCAGTGAAATAAATAGTCTTCAAAAATTAGGCTTTTCATTGAAAAAATATTTTTCCAAACAGCGATAGTTGAGAGAGTAAGTATAGCCAGAATATGACTAGATGTAGTTAAAAGACTTTCTTTGAATGGAAGGGAAACAATACCAGGTAGAAACACAGATGCGGGCTGGGGAGCTGGTTCAGGGGGTGCTTGAGGGGTAAGCCAGGAACTTCATAAACTCAGGGCCAGTACAAAGTCAGCCTGGGAATACGTGAGAGACCCTGTCTCTAATACTAGGAGTAGAAAAGAGGGCTGGAGACATAGATTGGCGAAGCATGCTCGTCTCTCATGTGCAAGGCCGTAGATCCAATGCCAAGTACTGAAAATGAATAAATAATAGGGTTTCCGATACTGTAAGCACCTGAGTAAACACAAGGACCCCTTTCCCTTTTCTCTAAAAATGTAAAAGTGTAACTGACAGTTTAAAGCAAAGTAAATAAAATAATCATGGGTTCATAACTGAAAAATAAAATAATGACCACTGCAGTGCAAAGCACAGGGGAGCCAATGGAGGTTTCCCATCCCGCAGGTTTTCATTACATGTGAAGTATCGTAATGTACGAGAATTTCAGTTCATAGACAGCAAAAGTCGGACATTGCAATCCTTAAAGAGCCAGAAATACATCAGAAAAAGGTCTAACTTGAAATCCAACAGGGCAATAAAATGGAATTTGAGGAAATCGCCCAGAAACAGAAAGAGGGGGAAAACCAAACCACCCAGCAGGAGAGACACAACAAGGGAAAATCATCTGCCCGCAATCGCAGCATTCGGAGGCAGAGCGCCTCAGTGAAGACCTTCCTGCCCTGAGCATTCATCTGGCTCGAATAATCATAAACCTGGGCTGAGACATGGCTCCGTGGGCGAGATCATTTGCTGCTCTTGCAGAGTACCAGGGTTTGAGTCCCAGCACCCACGCTGGGCAGTTTCCATCCAGGAGCTCCAGCACTCTCTCCTGTTCCCTGTGGCCATTTGTATTCACCTGTGTGTACACACACACTCAGGAAAGAGACAGACGGGTGGGGCGGTGAAGTGTCCATCCTGACTGATTTTTATAGATCTGCTCAAGATCCTGAATTTTTCCAGTATCTGAAAGAAATTTCTCATGCTGCTCCTCTCTCCACTCCAAAGCTGAGATAACTATTGTTTATGTATATATTTTCCCCCAGTGCTAGAGGTGAAACCTAGAGAATACTCTTACCGAGCTACAACCCCAGCCCTTTATTATATATATATATATATATTTCTATCAACAAGAACTAGCTTAACCTGTTTATCAATTTAATATAAAACAAATCACAGAATATGAATTTTTCCACATGGATTCTTTCACCCAATATATCTTGAGATTCATCTATGTCACATGTAGATATTGCACGTATTTTTGCTTTAAGGCATTCCATTGACCTTGTGTGTGTATATGTGTGCACACATATGTATTCATGTGTGCACACATATACACACGTGAGCATATATACCTGCATACAAATGCTTACTACTACAATGTATCAATTTATGTATCCATTCTCCTATTGATGAGATTTTGATTCTTCTTGTTTTTTCTGATTTCTAGCTATTATGATAAAGTTACTACAGCCTTTTTGTTTATATCTTTTTGTGTATACATGTGTGTTTTTCTTGTGGCTTTGCAAATGTCTTTGGGTTTTCTGGGTATGCATATATTTGCTTTAAATAACTACATATGCCCTTAAATATATTAAAGATGCTAATTCCATTTTAAAGTCCCACCATCCATTTTGGAGAGGTTCTATCTTGATTACCCATTTGGTCTTGACTCTCTTTTTAACCTTGGTCATCCTGACAGGGGACTGACCAGTGGCAGCTCGTGGCTTCTAGTTGCACTTGTCTGATAGGTAGCTTCATATGCTTCTGACTGACGCTTGGAGAGCCTTTCAAAGGTGCCAGTTCAACACTTCGGCAAACTTCCAGATTGGCTTGTTTGACTTTTCTCTATGATTCGCAAGGGTTCTTCATGCATTTCAGAGTTGAGTCTTTTTTCCTGCCAATGCCAAGATGCTGGAACAGGAAACCTTTTAATTATCATTATGACTCCTGCTAGAGTAAAGAAGTCTTTGGTTTTAGTACAAACATTTCAGTTTTTTTCATGATTACTATTACTGTTTTTGGTAATAGTAGGCTAATTTAGAGCCTCGTGTTTATTTGACAAATGTTCTGTCATTAAGTTACATCCCCAGTAAAGAGTTTTACTGTCGTTTTTTAAACATTGTATACTCTTTTATTTTTGAAATGATTTTTTAAGTTTTTTAAAAATTTATTTTACATTAAGTGTTTTACTTTCAGACAGCTTCCCTCTGAGTTGCCCATTCTGGCTTTCAACTCAGGATCTTCTTGCCTCAGTGCCCCCAGTTGGGACTACAAGCTCATGACTCAGGCATGATCAAGACTTTTATATTTATTCATTTTTAGCTCTTCTGAGCCCTTTGAATTTTCTTATCAAATTTAGACTCTACTAGTTAACTTCAATAATCAAGCTTTATGGGATCTTTATTGGTATTTAATTGAGCTTACTAATTACTAATTATTCAATAATAGTAATTAATAACTTATTATTTTTGTTGATAATTGATTAAGTAATTAACTTATTAATTCAGGAAGTATTGCATCATTTCATCTACGAGCTGTGTGTCTCATGCACTCAATGATGGAGGAAGGTCATTGGTTAATTATAATAAAGAAACTGCCTTGGCCCATTATATTGGTTAGAACATAGGTGGGTGGAGTAAACAGAACAGAATGCTGGGAGGATGAGGAAGTGAGCTCTGACTCGACAGCTCTGCTCTCTGGAGCAGAGACGCCATGCTCCCATCTCCAGGGCAGATGTGAGAGCTCTGCTCTCTGAGGCACACACGATGAAGCTCCAACCCAGGATGGACGTAGGCTAGAATCTCTCTGGTAAGCCACCTCGTGGGCTAAACTAGAAATGGGCTAGTCCAGGTGCGAGAGTTAGCCGAGAAGAGGCTAGATAGAAATGGGCCAAGCAGTGTTTAAATTAATACATTTTGTGTGTTGTTATTTCTGGCATAAGCTAGCCAGGCGGCCGGGGTGCTAGAGACGCAGCCCCGCAGCTCTTATTTCTACAACTCAACTTCTTTAGATAATTTTATCTATTGGGTTTTACTATACAAGTCTTGTGTGTGCTTTGTTAACTTTATTACCAGCTATTTATGATGATCCTACCATAAAGCCATATTATCTTTGAGAGTTTTCTTTTTTTAGTTCCTCGTGGTTCCTTTAGAGAAACACAAACTTATGGCCGTTGAATCCTAACTGAGGTATTAGTTCTAGTGGGTTTGCTTCAGTTCTGCCAGAGGTGCCGCCCTTGTTGGCACCTGTCAACAAAGTTGTCTTATTTCTTCTTCGCACATTTTTATGGCCACTTACTTACTTTTTCCTCTTGGAGGAGCTTCCAAGTATTTTGCTCATGGCCTGACAGTCCTGATTGAAGTCATATGTAAAATGAGCCAATAAAAAAATAGCCAGACAAGGAGACTTTGTTGGAAAAAATATTGGATAATTTAACTGGAGAAATGATTTGAGTATGGTTTCTCCCCCAGAGGCCCCCATTGATAGGAAATGCTTACCTGAACAGAATGTTCACAGCACGCACACATAATAAACAAACATATCAGCATGTGTGTAAATGAATCACCATTATGGCAAAGGCAAAAACATCCTTGCCTGGGGATTTTTTTTTTTTTTTGGTCAAGCTTTTCACAAAATACTTATGAACTTGGATGCAGAGGGTCTTGAGCTAGTTTGTTTATATCAAATTTTTCCTCTTGATGTCTTGGGGTGTTTTTGGAAATAAAATTATTCCTGTGTTTTTTCATGTAAGTGCACAGGAGATAATGGAGATAAAGGCAGGGGTGACTTTCTCTTCCTAAGATGTACTTTACGAAAACGACGTTCTCGTTAGGTGAACGCGTTACCAACTGCAGAGGCGGGAGAGTAGAGGGCCAGCCGAGAGGGTTCATCCCCAGTCTTGAATTGTATTTGGTAACTTGCCACATTAACCTTCAAATTATTCATTATTTTCTCTTGATCGTCACATAGCCTGGTCCCCATTTACATCCTGGTTCCTTTAAAGGAGTAGTCCCACTTGTAACAGACTATTGTCAAATATGACCGCATAATCTCTTATTATTACAGATGGTTGTGAGCTACCATGTGGTTGCTGGGAACTGAACTCAGGACCTATGGAAGAACAGTCAGTGCCCTTAACCTCTGAGCCATCTCTCCAACCATCCTCTCTTAGTTGCTGGCCGGAGCTCGGTTCACAGCTTCCAGCACCCACAGAGGACCATGGCTCTTTACCCTTATTGTGAGTTCCCCCCACCCCCAAATAAATACTTACTATCCTCTATTCCTGGCTCATGTGGACCTCCTTAATCACGCCTACAATCTCTTTCCTTCCCCCACTATTTCACCATCACTGATCCGAGGGTGTCATTGCCAAAAACTCAACATTGATGGAGGAGACGTGGATGTGGGGCAGATTTTGACTTAGGAAAACCTGAGTGTGGTTGTGCAAATATCGGTGTGCGTAGTTAGGAACAACATGGGCTATACGTTGTAAGGGTTGTGCAATGCGCGTAGTTAGGAACAACATGGGCTATATGTTGTAACGGTTGTGCAATGCCAGTGAATTTCACCCCACCCTCCGTTACCTCTGGCCTCTCTTCTCGTTGTTCTTTTGTCTATCTTTAGACAGGCACTATCCACACTAGACACTCCTGCATTAGCAGCTGCCCATCCCCTGGAAAAGACTAGTATCCTTACTTCTCTGGTGTCTCTACCTCCACTTACAGTTTCTCTAGATCCCGATATGTCCAGCACATTAATTTACAATGGGGCCATGGGACGAAATTTGTTTGATACACAAATGAGAAGGGGAAATGAGAACACAGGTAGACCTCAAAGATAGGATGCAGCTAAACAAACACACTGGTTATTACAATCTGAAGGGCTCCCTGATTCCACATTCTATCACACTGGATTGCTTTCGAGCAATTCCAGCTCTGGGCTTAGAATGTTTTGTAAGAAAGCATTAGAAATTCCAGTTTCAGCTTAACCACAGGGTTTAGTGTTCTCCTGGAAGGGGTCTTATTTACTAACTGTCACAATACGAAAATCGTTCCATTCTGCAGTGTTTAACAACAGAAAACAAAACCCTAACATCTATATTAAATTGTTGCTAAGAAAGTAAACATTTCTTCCCGTTTTCTCCGAGTTGATTAAGTACCAGTATGTTCAGAAATGTTTCCCAAGTCTGAGAAGGCTCCCCCTGCTCTCCCAACTGAGCAGGCTGGAATGTTTTCCTGCCACTTGATTACGATTTGGCAGTAGTTTTTGAACAATTTACAAATTTTAAATTTCTTTGCCCCAAACACATGTGTTTGCAGCTAAACAGACTTGAAAGAGTATGCAAATTGTACTTTCATGTCAGAAATGAGTGAATACAGCCTCATGCTGGGAAAAGCAAACTGTCACCCTCATGTTTTTGTTTAGACTAATCCATGCGCCATTGCCCCGGCATCAGCTCGCCTACCACGTTCTCCCTGGGATATTAGACGTAAATGTTTACGGCTGCAGATAGCCTAGGAGGGATTGGCACTTATTAAAACTGACCTTGGAGTATTTTATTTGGTTTCCACATAAATATCCCAGAGTAGTAGCCAACTGAGCCAGGTGGGAAGACAGAGGGATTCAAGCATTGCACAGGCTACTCAGATCTCCTGGATCCAGGCCTGTGAGGGGGGGCCTCCAGGAATGTGATGGGGAGGTTGAATTCAGAGCTCCAGTAAGAGCAAGCTCCTTCTCAGTGTGGAATATGATGCTGATGAAAAGAAATGTCTTCCTACTGTTCAGAATCTCCATCTCCTTCCCTTCTTTCTTCAGATCTCCACAATTTAAAACGCTTACCAACTTCCATTTGTAGCGGCCGCGTGCAAACCAGTATAACTCATTAAAAGATCAGCCAGCACATCAGAGTTTCAGCATCTTCCACCTTGGGGACCAAGTTCTGGTGTTTTATCCAAATGGGATCGCTTTGAACATCCCAATCAGCATCCCACTCAGTACAATAAAGGAGGGGAAAGGCCACCAGGTCTTCACAAAGTATAAAAACTGGTTTTTGGAGTGGAGAATAAGATAGTAGCATCTTAATATTGAAGACACTGTTCTTGCCTTCCATGCTTAAACCAAGCTACATCTAAAACCAACTACACGGTGACCCACTAAGTTATCCTGCCAGGAGCCACCAGGGGATGACTGCCCTTCAGTTTAATCTTAGCACCTAGAAATTCAGGGTGCTTGTCTCATTCAGGGGAACTTTACAGCCTCTTGTTCCCCCCGCCCCCCGACAGCAGCTCTCAAGGAGGCCACAAGGATTCTCCACGGTGCTTTCCAGTTCCCACCTCATCTCACTTCTTCCCAGTATGGATGCTCTTGGCCACTCTTCCATCTCCAGGCCTCTTTTCCTACCAGTTTCTATAACCACCTTGCTCACTTACTTTCTTTCGTATCCAGCTACTCTGCGTCTCCTTTCCTTTTATTAGGTGGTCTTTAAATGTTGACTGTCAAACCTACATGATAATCTCAAGGGGGCAGAAAAAGTGTGTGTGTGTGTGTGTGTGTGTGTGTGTGTGCGCACATGTCTATGGGCATGTATGTCAAGGCATGTTTAGACGTCAGGAACAACCCTGTGTATCATCCTCACTTAGCAGAATCTCTTGTTTACTCCTGTGTACGCTCATGAGCTTCTGGGGATCCCCGCATCTCACTACAGGAAACACTAGCGTCATAGACAAACATTACCACGCCCAGCTTTACTTGTGTTCTAAGGACTCAAACTCGGGTCCTGATGCAGGAGCTCTACCCACTGCACCATCTTTCTCTATTGACCAAATCTAACGTCATTTTTTATTAAACCCACTCACCTGGGCATAGTAGGGATCTTCTATGGCCTGACAAAGGGAAGGCGATGAAACCATCCCTAGACTTTCCATATGCCTCCCTGTCCAAACTCTGATTTTGCTGAGTGAAGCCAAAGCCGGTTTCTAATTTATGGATGGGAAATCAACTTGGAAGTCAGCACATTTGTGGCAATTAGTTGCAGCAGTAAAATGTACTGCTTTCTCCATACAATCAGGAATAAGTCCAGGATGTCTGTCCACTGACCACCTGTACTCTAGTACTGGAGGCTCTAGTCACAGGAATTAGGCAAGAAAAAGAAACGTGAACGGAAAACTACAGTTGGCTCTGTTTTCACGTGACATCATTTTGCATGCAGTAAATTCTAAGGAATCCATAAAAAATTATTAGAACTAATTATAAACGAGTTTAGCGTGGTTACAGGATACAGGACCATGATGCAAAAATCAACCGAACTTCTATAACACTAGCAAGAATAATAAGTAAAACAACAGTCCCATTAATGATGGCATTTCTTTTTTCAAGACAGGGTTTCTCTGTGTAGCCCTGACTGTCCTGGAACTCACTCTGTAGACCATGCTGGCCTTGAACTCAGAGATCCACCTGCCTCTGCCTCCTGAGTGCTGGGATTAAAGGTGTGTGCCAGCCTTATGATTGTATTCTTTAAGCAAAACATTTTAGTAAATTGAAAAATAAATTTTAGAAATGGCAAAATGGCTTAACAGGTAAAAGTCCTTTGCCAAGTCTGTTGCCCTGAGTTCGATCCCTGTGACTGGTTCCCACAGGTTGTGCTCTGACCTCCAGACACATGCCACAGAATGTACATGTCCATACATAGACATATATGCACACACAAAAATAAAATGTAATTAAAATAGACGTAAAACAAGATATGTACAGTGAAAACTACAAAAAATACTGAGAACTTAAGGAAGATCTAAATCAGTGGAAAACATCTTATTCAGGGATTGGAAAGGAGGTGCTGAGAGGTCAATGCCTCCCACGTTTGTCTACAGCGAAAATGCCGTCCCTGCTATCGTCTCGTCTCGGGTGGTCTTGTTGTAGATGCCGCTGTCTTGTGCTTTCCTCTTGCTTTTGGGATAAAACAGTCTGACAAAGGCAACTCCGGGGAGAAAGGGTTGACTTTAGCTCACAGTTCAAGACCATGGCCCATCCATAATGGCAGGGAAGTCAAGACTGTGAGTCCCCAGGCAGCTGACCGCATCAAATCCACAGTTAGGAAGGCTTGCGTTCAGCTCACTTTGTCCTTTGAATGGAGCCCAGGATTCCAGCCCAGGGAATAATGTCACCCACAGTGGGCAGATCCCACCTCAAACAACCTAATTAAGAGACTGTCCCACGGCCATGCCTGGAGGCTTGTCTCCTGGGTAGACTCTTGAGATTGACAGGCAGAGTAAGCATAGCTTAAAATTCCCATAGAAATCTGAGGGATGCAGCAAAAACAAATCAATTTGGGGAAAAAAGAACAGACTTGGGAGATTTGTCCTTTATAATTTAAAGACACACTACAAAGGTTCAGTAATCAAGACAGTGTAGTATTGACATAAAATTGTACATACAGATCACTGGGATAGAGCCAGGGGTCTGGTAATAAGCTCTTTGACATTTTTTTTTAGTTTTTGGTTTTATTTTCACAAGGATATACCAAGACAGTTCAACGCAATAAATAGCATTTTTTAACAAAGCTGCTGAGGCCATTGATTTGCTGCATAAAAAACAACTTTATCTCATTCTATACTTCATGTGTCATTGAGGAAGCCAAGGACCTCACTGATCCCTGCTGCAGATCTCTCCTCTGAGTTCCTCTGCTGTTCTTCCTTGAATGTTTCACAGTTAATTGCCTGTAACTCTGCCTGACCCGAGCAGGGTCTCCCTCTGCAAGACTTGGGGCAAAGAGAAGCAGAGAAGAGCGGGTTTTCGACAGACAGGAGCTCAGAGCAGGACTGTGGGATAGAAGGACAAATCAGAGCATCCAGGGTGCTGTGTGACAGTCAGACCATAGAAAGGGAGATTGTTGCTGGAGAATAAAATGTAGTTGAAGGTGGAGCTAGAACTCCACAGGTTTTCCTTTCTAGAGGCTCCGTGGAGAGCACCCTGCCCGTGACAGGGGGCCTTCCTGGAGGAATCTGGAAACCCACACCTGCAAATGGAAAGGTTTTTCTGGGCCACTTGCGTGTTTTGTGAGTGACACTGAGTACTTGACAACGGGGAGGTCTAGACTCTCTTCTATAAAGATTTTATGTGGGGACAATGGAACAAGAGCATTTCTCACACAGCAGAGCTTCATGTGGCTCCCCCATGCAGCCAGCTGAAATAAGCCTTTGCTTATTTAATGGTCTGCTGTGCTGGGCTCCACACTAACTGGAGACATGTTTCCTTAGAAAGACACCGTGGTCCATCTCGCAACTAACATGTGCTTGTAAGAAACACGTAAACCAAAGCCTTCTCATTTGCCACTTTCTCTTCCACTTGCAAAGGCTGGGTTGATGCTGGGTGACTCTAGCCACCCATTAGGAGTGTGCTTTGCTCTTAGATGGTCATAGCTGTGACTTGATGACCATAGCTGTGACTTGCTTCATACATTCCGTATTGGGAGATGGTAAGAGTTTGCACTTGGCCACCCTCAAGAACTATCTGTTCTTATGGGCCTCTATAGGATGTAACTCAATGGCAGTGAAGTTACTCTGTATGTCTGATGAAAAGTACAGTCCACTGAGCCTTCCAGAATCACTGAGAGGGGTGCTGGCAGAACATACAACCTATCCTTCTTTTCAAACTTTGACTAGTGATGACTTCAGCCAGAATTAGAGAAGGAGGATGGAAAGAGAGGAGTCTGAGAGAGGATTCTTTCCCGTTTCTCCTCTACTAAGGACGGATAGGTGTCTAGTTGAACACATTATGGTCTGTACACCCCAGCTTTTCCCTCTGCCTTTTCTTTTTCTTCCAAGAGCTTTGACATCTCACAGCAATTACCTGAACACTACTTAAGACTCATGCTTATGCTCTTGGTGGCCAATGAAGCAAGCTCAGAGTTGAGGTGGGTAGAACACAGGCTCAAGGGCCCACACTCAGCTTGGTCCACAGACCATTATCACTCTGAGGGAAGAGTGGAGCTAAATGAAGACCACGCAGATGCTGCTAGCAAGCAGGGGCCCTGCTACCAGGTTCATACAAGAGAATTGCTTATTTAAGAGCAGATATTTTGTGGCATTTGCTGTGAAACTGTCTAATCCTAAGTGATGCAAGCTGCGACTAAGGGTTGCAGAGGCTGTAGGGAAGAAGGCCTGAGCAGACACAGGCCATGCCAGGTGAGGAGAGGGATGTGAGCAAAGACTGTAAGTTCAGAATCCATCTGCTGTTGGGGGACCCTGCGGGAACCCAGCCCGGAGTTTAAGGTTTGTGGGAGAATAGGAGACAGCCAAGGGAGGGAATCAGGAGGGGTGTGCTCTTAGGAGGTGACTCAGGCTCTAAAAATGAGGGGGTCTTTGAAAGCTTTGGAACAGAGAGTTTGAGTTGAACAGGCTCACTGAAGAGCTGGGAGTACCAACGTGGTGCAGAGCTGAGCTCTGGGGTAGGGAGTGAAGAAACAGACCAGTGCTATTATGCAGACGATGCATGGAGGTGTTGAGGGAAGGAGGAAGAGCTCAATGAAAGATACTCAACCAGCAGAGTGACCGGATCCAGATGTGACATCACCAGGAGACGCAAGTGTGGCCAGAACCTCCCAGAGTAGTAGCTGAGTGTTTGATTTTGAACTGCTTGGATCATTAAGTGTTCAGAAACCCTTCTACAGTGCCCAGAATTTCCCCTACCACCACACTCAGTTACTGAGCAAAATTCTCAGTGCATATTTGCTGAAGAAATGAGACTGGGCTCCCATGCCAGGGCAGTATCCATAAGGTCCTTGCCTCTCCTCATTTTGTTAATCTGACGGATACTCACGTAGTTCATTTTACTGCTGCATTGGGTTAGCCTCAGAAAAATATTGAAAGGGAAAATAAATAGAGGAAGAATCGATGTAATGTTGTCATATTTCAAGCTAACAAAATTAAAAGTAGATAATGTTTGGTCCGAGGCATCACCTCAGCTCCCTGACACCCCTTTATACAAAAAGTCTGGATAGTTTGGCTTGGGGCTTCACCCCAGCTTCTGGCATAAACTCCCTCCCCTGGGAGTTTCCTCAGTCCAAACTCCACACCTGAGAAAGGTTGCCAGGGAGGGTGGAGACCACTCCCCAGGGAGGGTGGAGACCACTCCCACAGGGTATTTAAACTGTCCCCTAGAGAATGAACATGTGGTCTCCGGATTTCACGTGGTCTTCCCTTCTTTCTCTTCCCCTCTCCATGTCCCCCGCCCCATGGGATTAAGGTCATCTATTAAACATGGGCATCTTTATTTTGGTCTGATTCGGTCTGATTGGGATTATTTGTGTCAGCGGAGAGGCTCATCTAAAAGAAAATATTTAACATTTGGAAGTTCCACAAGGGGGGGGGTGTTATTCTCATGGACCCAGGGCCATGTATTGGAAAATGCCCTTCTCCCACATCCTCTTTGCCAGGCTGAGATTGGCTTCGCCTTGGTGAGTTCCTTTTCTGAGTACATGGCACTAGGGCCTGGGGACCCATTTACGCTAATTTTTGTCGATTTTCGGGCTTTTCTGTAGGAGTCACGATCCCCGGATGCCCGATTCAAGTGGCGAGCCAGGCCTCACTGAAGTGGGACTGAGGAGACAGAGACATCTGCCACTCATTTCTCATGACCCCGCCCCCATTTTTGACTCAAGAGCCCTGCCTGTCCCTGTGGACGTTTGGCAACATTTGGCAAAGACTTCTAAATGGGCTCTTGAAATGCCGTTGGGCTGTCTTTTACAAAAATTCTTTTAAATTGGGGCTAAGATCTAATGTAAACACAAACAAGGCTCCAAAAGCCCATGGTTTCTGGATAAGGTGCTCAGGCCCTCACTCCCCTTCCCTACCCTCCCCCCCTCCAGCTGTTCGTCTCTCACTGTTTTTTCTCTACAATGGCTGTTTTCCCTGTCTTTCCACTCCAAAACTGTATAGTTATTCCGTCCTTGTGTTTTTGTTCCCTCTTGCAGAATCTGCTAATCTGGTCCTTAGTGGGACCACCTCTGTGCTTCCCTGGCTTCTGCTGCCTGTCTACACCAGGATTTTTAAGTTAGTCAGCTGACACAGGTTCCTAAAAAAGTTTTACTTGTCCATTAAAATAACGTGGCCACAATATGCTTGTTTCTTGTCTATGTGAGCATGCATGTTCATTGCCGCAGTATGCTTGTTTCTTGTCTGTGATTATGTGTGTTTCCACAGTTTGCTTGTTATAGGTCTGTGTGATTCTGTGAGTGTGTTTCCACAGTATGCTTACTTTATGTCTCTGTGAGTATGTGTGTTTGATTTCACAGTATGCCTGTCTTATTTCTCTGTGTGTTATGTGTGCATGTTTTAAGATCTGTAAAACTTACAACCCCAGATTACAACAGCTCTGGAAAAATACAAACATGTGGGTAACCTCCATTTTGACCTCACCACCATCTTGGGTAAAAGTACCAACATGTGTTAGCATTCTTTGACTTATTAAAAATATTCCTTTTAATCTTCTTACATTTACTAGCATTGGTAAGCTATAGCTAATTGGGTAAAGTACTTGTCTAAATTTAGCTTATATGTCTAATTAAAATATGACAGGTAATGATACCCAATTCTCAAGTGCCTTTACAGATCTGAGAGTGTGGCATTTAACAAAACAGGTTCTAACAGAGATGCTCCAGCTCCCACAGCATCCTGTAGCTCCACCAAGGAGATAAATGGTTGCAAAAGACCTTCCTCCTCTAACCTTGCCTTTGAGTATGGCAAAGTCACCCATAGAGCAAAAAGCAGCCTTCTACTTCTTCAGCTTCCTGGGTGAATTGATCTTCTCATCCTGCCAAGACAGGTAGACTAAATCTTCCCACCACAGGAAAATCTTTGGGCCTCTTGTACTCAGCAGCTAGTGACAAGCACTGCTTCTACAGCTTGTGTTCTCCAAAGACTAAGGAGAGAGACTTGGGATTGCCTGCATAGCTAAAAAATCTGTCTCATTTCTGCTCATTTACCTGCCTTAGATGTGTCTAATGGCATTTGATGACTTAAGGTACTGGTCGCTCATTACTTCATTTGTTAAGTTTCCTGCTAAAATACAGATAGGTATGCCTCTTTCACAGGCTTTATAGTTGAGCACTAACAGGTTTCAGGCCTATCTTTAAAATTCAGAGTTCCCAATTCCCTTTGTCTTCTAAAGTGTTCCTGTTCTGGCTGTCTTACAGATACCTGCAGGACTCTTATTTGTCCTGGTATAGGCCAGGTGAAGGTTCCTCATCACCTTTATGCTCACAATTTACATACGTTTTATTCTGTATGTGTGGATGTTATATAACAAAAATAATGATCTTAAATAAATACATGAAAGATGCGATTTGCTGACAAGTTAGGTTCTGCTCAGGGCTAGCATTGTGTCTTCACAATGGTCATCAGCAGGAACTGAGTGCTCACTTCAGGAGATGGGACACACTTGCTCATTCAACAGTGACCGGGTCACCTAGCAACCAAGCTAAGGAAAAGAAACCAATTTATGCTGATCCTGTCCAGGCTGTCCCTTTTCTTGCTAGCTGGAGAGGGTGTAAAGACAGGGCCCCTGCCCCTGGAGCTGCAGTAGACTCCAGGACACAGCTAAGCTTACAAGTGCTCCACAGTTGGCAGCCCTGTTTGTTTGTTTATTGATTTAACTCCCTGGCTGTCAATCTCCATTGAAGCAAGGACTTTGGTCTAATCAGTCTCTGTGTTTATTTCTTCCTACGTAAAGGATACAGGCCTAGTTGGGAAGGTTGCTATGACCCTCTAATCTGAGTTTCTGCTTGTTTTCCAATGCTGAGCAGAGAGCCCCTTGTGTGTAGTGAGTTGCCAAGAGCAGCACCTGCGCTTAAGTCTCCCTGTGCACTCATCCAGCTAGGGCCTCTGGCAGCAAGGAAACTCCCCACATGCACTGTGGCCTTCTGTAACATGCCCAATCCTGTTGCGGAGCGGACACAGAGGTAAGGATTCCATAACTAACCATCTCTTCACCTGGGCCCTGCTTTCAGGACCTGCAGGGCTTCTTGCTGGCCGTGGTACAGAGGAAAAGACATCAAGTTCATGACCAGGCGTCTACAGGAGATAGTGTATGGATGTGGAATCCCCGGGCCCAAGGCTCAAAGAGTGAGTGTGTCTCAGGTGTGGGCACGGGGAGGGGAGGGGGTCTTGGAGGGATTGTGTTTTCCATTACTCAAACATCTCCAATTTCAGCCTCCAATCTGGGGAAACAAAATAATTTTGGCCCCCCACGCAGTATCTGTCTCTGGAATGGATTATCTGCTTTGTTAAATTCTGAGGCTTTCTGATAAGGGTAATTGAATTAGGCTTCCCAGGACTTCCACGGGCAGGCTAGCTACCTCGGTAGGGGGTCGGCTGGCCAGGCCTGCAGGCTCTCCCTCCACTGCTCAGCAGCCCTCCTGGGGGGTCACGACGCCTTGGGCTTGGCCTTTGAAGACTGCTGAATTTCAGGGAAGCCCCACTTTCAGTGCTTCCCTGGGGTCTCCTGGAGTCTGTTCCCAGCCCTGTTGGGGGCCTCTGAGGGCTGTCCAGCCGGGAGCATAGAGGTCTTTCCTGCAGCCAGAGGAATTTCTGGGGGTCAAGGGATATCTGCCCCGGGGATAAAGAGCAGGAGGTTAAGGTGCAAATGATATTGACCTAAATTTCTTCCAATTCCAGAGAGGGGGTTTTCCTAAGGGACTCGCTGCCACCCCCTCTCAGTTGTCTGGGCTCAGCAACTGAAGAGCCTTCTGGGTAGATGAAAATAGTGTTCTACAGCAGCCAATCAAGTTTTAAAAAACCATTGAACTGAAATGAATTACTTCACCCCAAAGTGTTCCTCCCATCTTGACCATGTTCTCTGCACCCCACCTTGTCCTACTTTCACGTGACCAGCATTTAAAAAACATAGTCCGCTTGTCACACCGCTCTTAGGAGTTGACTGGTTTTTTTATTTTGTTTTTCTCTGGTCAGATCAAGGGTTCACGGAAATCAACCCACAGAGGTGGCAGAGAGTGGAGCCGCTCAGCAAAGCACCCCTCAGGGCTCTCCCTGAGTTCTCTCAATTCCTAAAAATCAGCTGGTCTCATTGTAATTTATTTAAGTGAAGTATGCCACGCAACAGGGCTCACATAGGAGGTTCATTAGAAGAGGAGAGAGAAGGGGCAGAGATGGCGGCGAAGAGGAAGAGAAATTGAGAGAGAAA
Organism: Microtus ochrogaster; assembly: GCF_000317375.1. Lineage (NCBI taxonomy): Eukaryota > Metazoa > Chordata > Mammalia > Rodentia > Cricetidae > Microtus > Microtus ochrogaster. The sequence goes on from NC_022018.1 coordinate 8,753,961, forward strand.
GAGAAAAGGAAAAGATAAAAAGATGGGAGGTGAGTAAGGCCCACCTTTTTAAAAGGAGCATAGCCATGTACCCAGGGGGTGCTCTTAGTGGTTGTGGCTCAGGTGGTATCCCGATCCTGTCAGGACCCCAAGGGCAGGCCAGTACAAAAGCCTGAATACTAACGCTCATCTGAGGCCTTCCACTTCCAACATCTAATGAGCACTGACCTCCAACATCACAATAAACAATACTGATCTTATTTTAAAAATTTGCTTGTGTATGTGTGCACTCTACTGCTCTCATGTGTCTGAGTGTATGTCTATGTATTTGCAAGTGTAGGCATTCCCTACAGCATATGTGGAAGTCAGAGGACAGCCTTGGGTGTTTTCTTGTTTGAGTCAGGTTCTTTTGTTGCCTGGCTAGCTGGCCCACAACTTTCTGAGGACGTTCCTGTCTCTGCCTTCCATTGCACCATTGGAATGTTGTAAGTATAGATGTTCATAATTTTGACCGGCTTTATCTTGGTTCTCAGGATCTGAGCTCAGGTTTTCACACTCGCATGGCAACCTTTTTACCTACTGAACCATCTCCCTCAAGCGAGCCAATGCCATTTTTGAGACCATTTGACCAAATCTAGGTTAGAGTCTGCCTCAAGAATTTATCACCTGTGTGTGAATTTCGGAAGTTAGCAACCTGGGAGAAATGGCAGTTACCCGAAGATGCTCAGACTTTCTCAGTCTATCATGTCCTTGGTATCTCAATAGCTGTGTTTGTTTGTTTTAAAATTGTCTCTATGCCCAAAGAAACACTCAAAAGTTCAAATAATATATTTTAGGATATTTAGTAACAACCAAAAAAAAAAAAGTCTTACGAAAACAAAAAGTCAGGCCTGGGGAGATGGCTCAGTGGGTAATGAGCTCCCCATGCAACCATGAGGACCACAGTTTGGATCCCTAGAACCCCGGTAAATGCCAGGCAGCTTTGGTGGCCTGCCTGTAATCCCACGCTTTGGGAAAGAGAGGCAAGGGACCCCAGAGGAAGCTAACTAGCCAAATTTGTGAGCTGTGGGTTAAATTGAAAGACCATACTTCAAAATGTAAGATGGACATTGAATGTCAAGAGAAACAGTGTGAACCCCCGGTCTTCACATATGTGCTCACACATGGGACAGCACCCACACATACATACGGAGCTGCCCACAGTACACATGTCATCACACATGGGACAGCACCCACACATACATACGGAGCCGCCCACAATACTCACATAAGTTTTTTTTAAAAAAAAAAAGACGAAAAGAAAACAAGAAATTGGGAGCAAAGGACTTAATGAGAACTTATGTGCTGACAAAGTGATTGCGTATACATTGAAAGAGCAAATAATCGTTTGCTTTTATTCTTCAATAGGGCCCATTATTTATTAATGAGATGTCGTCACCATGTCGCTCCTGGAACTTAGAATCTGATTGGCTGCTGCTTGCCTCACCTCCTGTGCTGTGTTGACTCCCATATGTTTCTTATTTACTTATTCAGGTTGCCCCCGAAGACCTGGGTCCACAAAGACATGACATCACCAGGGGGAATGTAGTGTGATCTAGTGCTAAAACTGTGAAGTGCCTTGAGCTGGCAGCTGGCAGCGCCTGACAGATGTGAAGTACCCTTACGATTGCTCCAGACATTTAAAATAACCCACAATCCCCTTATGAGTTTGCTTTGGCACCCCAGAGTGGGAGCTACAGCAATAACGTTTGACGAGCACCCACCATTCCATAGGTGTTTAGAAGCTCACAGCTATTATTATTCCTCTTTGAACTCTAAAGTCATCGTTGGTTGCCTTATGGCTGAACTTCTCTACTGCCAGACTTGGCTACAGTCTTACCGATGACGATATGACTGGTACGTGTTAGGCAAATGTTTCTGGGAAAGATGGGCGCCTTTTAGAACGCTCACCTTCTGGTTCAGCCACATTTACGTGTATATATATTTTGATCGTTCAGTGTATCATGTACTCATCTGTATATCCTGTAATCCACAGATGCTGAGCCCCTGAGATCTGCCTCCCGCTCTCACAGATGCTCCACACTCTCCTTCCCTCCAGTTCTTACGTGTTAGCTGGATGAGATAACAGATTTTGATGCCAGCCCTAAGGGCCTCTCTCATGTATGCGTATAGTTTGTTTTCTCAATCTTCCCAAATTTCTTTAGGACAGAAACAGACATGATTTACCCATAAAGCCCTTCACTTCTCAACAGAATGATCCCCAAAGCTAGGAAGCACTCAGGAAATACTTACAAAATAAAGTACTCGTCCGATGCCCCAGTCCTAGCTCCAATGAGGGCTAGCATTTTGATCGACTGTTCACTGATTAATTAATTGCAAAAGTAGCAACTCATGACTAGCCCAGAGTGTATGGCTCAATGAAAGGCAGGAGACACTGGGGCGACTTGAGTTTCACCCAAAGGGGCCTCAGCTGGGGTTAAAAAGAAGCCAAAGGAAGGGGGTAGTCAGACACTCCAGGGAAGCAACCTGGAGGAAGAAAAGACCTTGGCTTGTGAGGAGCTAGTGAGGCAAAGGCTCAGCTGGAGGGAGGAGGACATGAAGTCCTGAGAAACAGTGTGTGTGCTAGAATTCCGACGCTGGATGTCCCCCAGGTGCACGTGTCACAGGTCTAGATCCTACACTGGGGCTACTGGGGGAAGAGGGGAGTCTTTCGGAGGCTGAAACTAAGGGGACTTCTTAGGTCACTGACCGCGAGCGCTGGAAGGGGATTGGTAGGCTCTTCCTCGCATTTGTTCACAGGCTGGTGATGTAAGAGGTTTGGCCACGTGCTCCCGTTATCATGGGCGCTGTCACCACAGGATGATGATGACTCATGGATTAGAACCTCTAAACCTGAGAGAAAAAAAAAAAAAACCATTTTTTTTATAAGATAATTATCTCAACTGTCTTACTATAGAGTCAGAAGGCTGACTAACACAGCTGAGTTGGAAAGTTCCTAGATTTTGAAGGTTAGAAAGACTATTTGAAAAAAGAAAGTGGACATTCTCAGCGAAGTGAGAGTTATACCATGGAGTTGGCTGTGGAAAGGGGGTGGTGGCATATTGAATCACTTTACCTGGGAAAATGGGACAGAGGGTAGAGGGGAAATTAAAATGATCTGCTTTGTAACAGGAGAGACCCAAATGAAAACATTTTGCTTGGGTATAACTGGTCATAGGTCCAGTGGTTTCTCTCTACCACACAAGTAAATAGCTCAAGGGCAGGCTGCCTGCCAGCGTGAACCTTCCCGTGGAAACACTGCTGCTGTGGCTGTGGAAAATGCCCTCTCACCGCCCGTAATTGCACAGAATGTATGCAAATAAAAGCTGAAAGAGAACGCTTTTGCCAAGGCTTCTTTCTCCTCCTGTTCTTATTTTGACAGCATGGGAGAGAAATTCACAGACTATTTTCTCATTTCCCATTGAGCTCATGCTGCACTGCTGGGCTGGGGGAGGAGGGCTTAGATTCCTTAGATATTCCAAACTAACTTCATTAAAAATACTGCTATTATTTGTTGTTGTTGTTGTTGTTATTATTATCATTATAGTATGTGTGTGAGCATATGCACATGTGTGTGCATGTGTGTTTGTGTGTGTACACACCACAGGCACATACATGTCACTGCACTGAACAGAAGTAGAGAACAAGTTTTTGGGGTCTTCTCTCTCCACCTTGTTGAGTCAGCGTCTTTCTTCCTTCTTCTGCCTTGTGTAGGCTGGCTGGACCACGACGAGCTTCTGGGTAACTGTGCTGTGCCTTCCATCTCATTCTAGGGCACCATCCTTAGGTAAGGAGTCAGTGTTTGCCGGTCTGGTGATAACACACGCATGAATGACGGTCTGGCCCCCATAAGACTGAGCTTCAAAGAGCAGAGAGGCAAAGGATGGATGGTTGCCTTGGTCCAGCTCCGCGCTACAGGGAGACCACGCTGGGTTCTTAACAGTTGTGTGTTTATGACTGAGGCACACGCGTACTGGAGTTGGAAGTGGATCTGGGTCAGAAAGGCAGAAGGACCCACAGCCCTGGGGACCGGCACTCTCTCCCACATCTGTCTGCCTCTCTCCCACATCTGTCTGCTCTGTTCCATTCTCCTCTCTGCTCAGCCATGGTTTCTTTGCTTCCTCTTGCACAAATCTCATCACAATGGCTAAGGTTCTTGGCAACCCTCTGTAAAGCTTCCGGTCTCTGTCCCCAGTGATAACTGGCTGTTTCTCTGTTTCTTAAGAGGAATATAACTGACCTGACTTGTCTTAACCATTTTTGGAGAAGTGGGGTATGATGCTCAGGTCAGCTGATGTGTGTGTTGGCCTCAGTCGTGGTAAATACCCACCCGGAGGCAGCAGCTGAGGGCTTTGTAATTGCAGAATTCTGAAGCAGAGCGCATGGGTTGCACTGGGGACGACGCAGGCATCCTTACCACTGATAATACAACAGCTATTCTGAAAAGCACTGTTAGGAAGGTTGTGCTTAGAATAACACACAGTTTTAAAATATAAAAGTACTTTTATGGGAAGAAGACTATCGATCGCACATTCCAAATGATTATGGTTTAGTTTAAGGCACGCGAGTATGGAGTATATACACAGGTATTTAAGGGTATCCAAATGATGCTGAATATTGTAAATACCCACTTTAACCCTGAGTGTCACCTTAGAGATAACAAACATATGTTTTGTCAAAACCTAAAGTGAATATAAATTCAATCAGGTATTTGAATTTTAAAGTTATTTAAAAAAATATAATTTGATCTTTCCAAAGAAGGTGAGAAGCATTGAAGTGTTTAGGTTGTACTATGGTTTGGTTATAGTACATCCCTAGGTTTCATGTGTTAAAGGATTGGCCCAGGGTAGCCCTGGGGATGTTTAGGAAGTGGAGCCCTACAGGAGGTGTTCAGACACTTGGGAGCATGTCCCTCAAAGCATGTCAGGATCTAGGTCCCTTCTTTTCTCTTTTGCTGACTAGCTCATTAGGTCAATGATTTTTCTAGTCACACATGTCCCCAACATGATGTCCTGTCTCACCACAGGCTGCAGGAAAAGATTTGGCTGACCATGGATTAGAGCCACAAACACCTTTCTTCTTCCCAAGCTGATTATCTCAGGTATTTCATTATCGTGACGGAAAGCTGACCGATATAAATCACAATCCTCGTATCTTGAAAAGTTTAATGTTGTGAGATGATAACGCTACTATCTTGGTTGCTGTTCTGTTGCTGCGAAGAGACACCATAAGTAGGGCAACTCTTATAAAGGAAAACATTTAACTGGGGCATTGTTTACTGTTCCAGAGGATTAGTATATAATCAAGGTGAAAAGCAGACAGGAATGGTGCTGGAGCAGTAGCTGAGAGCTTTACATCCTGATTGGCAGGCAGGAGGCAGACAAATGAGGGAGGGTAGTGTGGGCTTTTCAAACTCAAAGTTAACCCCCAGTGACACGCCTCCAACAAGGCCACACTTCTTAATCCTTCCTAAACGGTTTTAGTAACATAAGAGCTGATGGGGGCAATTCTCACCCAACCTCCACACCAACTTTATTCCAGCACATTCCTTGGGATATACAAAAGCAACAATGACTCTTTGACCCTCACTGTAATATGGATTACACACAAACACAGCAGAGGGGCGCATAGAACACTGAGTATATCGTTTAGAATTAGGTTTGCCCATTAGTAATAAATAGACCAAATAGCAGTAGCTTTTACTTTTCTTTTCCAATTAAAAATTTGAAACATACAGTGGCTTTGCTGTGTTCATTCCAGCTTGGAGCTTTTTAGTGCTCGGGTCCCTCTCCATCCATGGCCCAGGATACAGATGCAGTGGCCACATCTGTTTCATAGCCGAGGATTGTGAAGAGGAAAGAAGTGGTAAAGGCTTAAAGGAGGCTATAACTTAAGGAAGACCCCCCCAGAACCTGCCATATGAACATCTGCTGATACCCCATTGTGACCAACTTAGTTACAAGCCATGCCCAACTATAAGAAGGTCTAGGACAGGCAGTCTTCAACAATGGCCACTTGCTGACTTAAAATTCTCTTACTACAGTAATAGTGTAATAGTCCTGGCATCAGTGAATTAACATATGGAGTGGGCCCAGTAAGCCAGTAAGGAGAAAGATGCCACAATCCACGGGATGGGCTGGCAGCCTGGAAAACCCACTCTTCTACACCCGGGGGTGGGGGCAATCTTTCCCTTTGGGTCAGACCTTCTGACTGGATGAGGCCACCAACACTATGGAGGGCTCTGTTATACTCAGAGTCCATCAATTTAAATATTAATTGACTATAAAAAATACTGTCACAGAAACACCCAGAATGTTTGGCTAAATCATCTGGGGCCGCTCAAGGCTCAGACAAAACTAACCATAATACTATGAAGTGGAGCTGGATTAGGGGACAGCAGTAGTCTCTGTCACACTAAGATGGGTGACTTCTGTTCAAAGCAAGAAATCTGTGAGGTGGCGACTGTCACTGTAGTCTTTCATCAGGTTTTGGACATGGCACAATAGTGGTGCCCTTTGGGCTGGCATTCTCCTCTTTGCTCCTGCAACAGACTTGGTGTAAATGAGGACTCTAGTTTCTCTCTTTGGCCTCTGATTGCTTCATACGACAATCCCTTTTTCTTCTGGTAGGCATTAGAAGAAGAGATGCTGCTGCCTTCAAGAGAGTGTGACACAGATTAGGGATACGCTAAAGACTTAAGAGGAGTGATGCCTGAACTGGGAATTTCAAAGTTGGGACTCTGCCCTGACTTCGTGGCAGTTCTGAGACCTGCCTGGCACAGGGTGAGTTTGAGCAGGGCACCTCCCCTTCACTGGGCTTTATTTTCTCCTAGAAAGTGAGAGAATACTTCCTTGCCTCTCTCAAGGCTGCTTTAATATTGAGAGCTAATATCTAAGGGAAATAAGAATGCAATCATAACATGAAATAATTTGCATACACAAATCTGAAGAATTCTGCTTCTTCCATGCCCCTCCCCCTCGGTACTCATCCAGCAAATGTAAGGGCCCAGTTCTTACTGTGGACCAGGTTCTCTCTTGGCCTTCCTGTGGACCACAGGCCGTCCTCCTTACCTGTTTTTGCTCTGACTTTTTCTGTCTAAGGACCCTCCTTTTCTGAATAGCTCACGCCTTACCACCCATAAGCACCTCTGGTTCGCAAACACAGCCTCGGGGCCAACAGTAGTTTATCCAATTTCATCTTCCCCATGAATCCTCTCCACGGAGCCCCAAGCAAGAAATCAGCTCACACACTGTGGTTCAGGCCCGCCATTACCCCGAGTGATGAAATGTACACAGAGACCCTCAAAATTGGTGTTAAAAGCACATAAACCTCTTGAGTTGTTGAGATTCTGGCCCAAGCAGGGTGTGTGTGTAATATCACTAAAAGCAGGTATGATGGATAAAAATGAATGATGGCCCCTTCCAAACGTAAACCGAGCTGCTCATCCCTCAGGCTTGTTTATAAATAGAGGGGGGTCCATTTGCTCAGGATCCCGGGAACAGGCCGGCACTCCATTTAGATAACAACACCAGTTCTTGCCCAGCCGTCACTCTCCAGCTTGCAAGGGGCGATTAATCAAATGGTGTTTTGGTTTCTCCCGATACACATCTAGTCCTTCCGGTGCAGAGTGAGCTGAAGATGGCTTCCAGAGTTTACAGAACAGTCCAGGCCAGTACATTAGAAGGAGGCAGGCCAAAGCATACCCATAGCCTATGGGGATGGATGTTCCAGTTGGAATGTTCAGTTGGAAGTGGGATTCTGGAAGATCACTGCAATCTGGCCTTTGAGAGCATCATTGAGTCATTCTGCTTTGGGAGCATCATTTGTTCATTCTGCTTTGGGAATGTTATTGGGTTGTTCGGCTTTGGGAGCATCATTGAGTCGTTCTGCTTTGGAAATGTCATTGGGTTTTTCTTCTTTGGGAATGTCATTGGGTCATTCTGCTTTGGGAATGTCATTGGGTCATTCTGCATTGGGAGCATCACTGAGTTGTTCTGCTTTGGGAGTATCGTTGGGTCGTTCTGCTTTGGGAATGTCATTGGGTCGTTCTGCTTTGGGAGTATCGTTGGGTCGTTCTGCTTTGGGAATGTCATTGGGTCGTTCTGCTTTGGGAGTATCGTTGGGTTGTCGGAGAGGTTGAGTGACTCTTGTCAAAACCTCAATGTCTTGAATGAGGAGAACAACAAAACTAGAGGAACTAGAAGCACTTGAGTTGGCCAAGGAGGCCATATTCAGATGTAAACTAAGGGAAAATGTTCTCTAGACTGCTCATCTCTACTTAGGAGGAAAGAGGGTCACAGAGTTCTGTGTGCTCTTGCAAGATAAGTGCCATCCTTACACCTCTAGCCTGCTGACCAAGGTCAACCTCACAGGCAGCCAGTCCCTTCATTCCTGTTGTGAACCAACTCCCCAAGAAGCCCATGGCTCTCACAACTTCCCTAAATCTCCCCTACAGGAAGCTCCAGGAAGCTCCCAAGCTCAGCCATCTCCTAGTCTCTCCCCTTCTCAAGCCCTCTATATCTTAAAGCCATTATAAGCAGGCTTTCCTCCAGCCTTTATCTCCACTAAATGTCCCTTAACTTTTTGTTTTAAGCTATGTGGTTTTCCACAAGAACACAGCATCCTCTACAGACCTCGGAAGAGAGATGTTTCCTGTCCATTCTTCTTGCTTCCAGATCTGAGGCAGTGCTACATGGGACCAATGTCTTTCACTTTCACTAAGCTCCTACTTCAAAGCTTATGCCATTGGCTCAGTGATGCTGCAACAGCTTCTGATTGTTGTGGTCATTAATTGAGCCCTGGCTCATCATACTGACCCCTCGACTCTACTGTTAGATTTCTTGGTGACTTCACTACCTACATCTATGACTTCTGCAACATTCTTCTCCAATGACCTTGTCCTCTGATGTATGCTAGATGCTCAGACCATACATCCCTCAAATGGCAAAAGTTATGTTCCTCTATCAATCCTAAATCCTTCTCCCCATTATGAAATAATCCTTCCTGTGCTGGAACTCACTCTCTCTGCATCTCCTAGGCTTCTGCACCCAGTGGTCCACTGTATTAAAGTCCTTAGCCAAAGGACTCAGTGGCATTCAAAGTCTAGTAGTTCCAGGATGGACTGTGATTGGCTCATGACTCCTCCTATGGAGGGGAGACTTCAGCTTTTTCTTTGTACAGTCGTGGGGTGACATAACCTAGAGCTGAGGAGCATTCATCACTCAAAATACTGCATGGGTTTAGACTCGCTTTGCTTTGTTGCTTTGGGACCAGCAATCCTTTGCTCTCACTGTCCTCCTAACCCACATCATTCTTTTCAAGCCCTTTGCTCTTTTTTCCCATCTTAGATGTGTGTGTTCCTAGTCCCCCTCTGCCATCATTGTATCAGTTGGAAAAATCCTAACCCCTTCTTGCATTTAATCTTCTACCTCTTCATGTCTTCACTCATAACAGCCAGTAGTTATAGCAACAGAGCCGAATGATGTCACATTCATGTTCTGACTGCCAGCCTCAATTGGACCCACCTCCCTCTGATGACTCCCATCCAGCCACTGTACCCCTCTCACACTCCTCTCGGGTGTGCACTTCCAGGGCAAGGGGCTTCCTTTGAGAAACCTAAAGAGAAGTCACTCTTATCCCACTGTCTTCATCTTGTATCTATGTTTGAAATTAACAATCTGTTATTTCTCCTGTTACTATGGAGATACAGTCCTGCTCGCACACCAAACCGACCCCTCTACTGCTCACACCAAACCGACTGTTCCACTGCTCACACCAAACCGACTCCTCTACTGCTCACACAAACCAACTTCTCCACTGCTCACACAAACCAACTCCTTCACTGCTCACACCAAACCGACTCCTTCACTGCTCACACCAAACCGACTCCTC